>NC_058419.1:120733159-120926408 GCF_002201575.2 Neomonachus schauinslandi
ATTATGACATATATATAATATATCTCACATTAGGCATTATGACATATTATTATGACTATATATAATATAACTCACTAGGCATTATGACACTTATTATATATATCACATTAGGCATTATGACATATAGCTATAATATATATTATATGTATAATATATCTCACATTAGGCATTATGACATATATTACTATGACATGTATATTATTATATACATAATATATCACATTAGGCATTATGACATATTATTATGACATATATAATCATATATACCATATACCTCACATTAGGCATTATGACAGATATATATTATGACATATATATATATCATATCATATATATATATATATATCATATATATACACATTAGGCATTATGACAGATATTATGATATATGTATTATTTATATAATATATCACATTAAGCATTTTGGCATATATTATTATGACATTATCATATATATAATATATCTCACATTAGGCTTTACGACACATGTATTATTATGACACATATGTAATATGTATATTATATCTCACTAGCCATTATGGTGTATATTATATAATATATCTCACATTAGGCATTATGACATATTATTATATATAATATCACATCAGGCATTATGACATATATAATTATGATATGTATTATATATAATATATCTCACATGAGGCATTATGACATGTATTATTATGACACTTATATATAATATATCTCATTAGGCATTATGACACATATATTATGACGTATATATTATGTATATATAATATATCTCACTAGGCATTATGATACATATATTATTATGACATATATATCTCACTAGGCACAATGACACATATATATATAATATATCTCACATTAGACATGACATATATATATTATTATGACATGTATGTTATTATATATAATATATCTCACATTAGGCATTATGACATATGTCATATATATACATATCACCACATATATCACATGAGGGCATTATGCTAAATGGAATAAGCCAGACAAAGACAAATACTGTATGATTTCCCTTAAATGTGGAATCTAAAAAGGACAAAGTCAGAAAATGCAGAGTGGAATGGTGGTTACCAGGGCCTTAGGGGGTAGAGGTGATGGGGAGATACTGTTCAAAGGGTACAAACTTCTACTTATATATGATTAACAAGTTTGGGGATCTAATGTAGAGTATGGTGGTTATAAACTAGTAATGCAGTGCCGTATACTTGCATGTTGCTCAGAGAGTAAGACGAGCTTGAAAGTTCTCACAACAAAAAGGAACGGTAACTATGTGATGGTGTGGAGGTGGTAGCTGACAATGTGGTGGTCATAATTCTGCAGTTCATAAATGTATCCGATCAACAAATCATGCACCTGAAACTTACACAGTGCTGTGTGTCAGTTATATCTCAGTAAAGCCGGGAGAAAAAAGACATGCTGGGATCATAGCTAGCTACGGGGCAGGGAGCCAGCTTCTGCCACCACCATTATTTTTTCATGCATCCATTTATTTATTCAGCCAGCAAAAGGGCAGGGTCTGTCAGGGTAAGAGGGGAGGTCAGCAGTAGAGTATGTCCTGCTTCTCCCAACACTGGAAGTCCCTCCCCACGTGGAAACACATCCTCATGTTGGTTTCCCCATACAAGGGGGGAGGCATTCAATGAGTGTCCAAGAAGATCAACAAGAGGCAGCTTAGAGACAAGCACAGTGTCATTGAGGCATCAGTGGGAGGTCACAGTTGCTGAATGACAGACCAAACTCAAAACTTGGGAAAGCCTACATTTTTTTCCAACCATACATGAGAAAAACAGGAAACAATGCCTAGAAACAGAAACGATGCCTAGGCTGTGGTTTTTGGACAAAAGCAGGCATTGCATTTCATAAAGCTTTTAGCGGGGAGCTGGGTAGGAGGTGGAACCCGTGGTTTCCATGAGTGCCATGTGAACCTGGGTGATGGTGTAATTTAAGGTAATCAGGAATAATCAAGCTTACTGAACAACAACAAAATAAGATGCCATTTGGGACATTAATAATTATTAAATGTCATTAGGAGCATTGGCTATACAAAAGAGACTAATGGTGCCTTCCGGACTGCTGGAGAAGGGTATTTATTTTCCTAATGCCAGGGGCTAAACTGAAAGGGCTGCCCTTTGGGACATAAGATATAATTACTGGTTAAGAAGAAACCCTGCAGGTGAGCCATTCAGGGGTTTGTACACTGACTTGAACACCATACTGTAAGGATAAAACAGAACAGAGCTCGGCGGCCGCCGAAGTGCACGGCCTGGGCGGTCCCCTCAGTCACAGGCCTGGGTCTGCAAACAGGCCTGCTCTGCACCTTAAAGCCTCCTCTTTCTATCCTTGCCACTGACATCTGCTGGAAGAGTGCCTCTGGGTCTCTCACGGGCCCCAGAAGAACACCTAATTATGCACAGAAGGCATGCTCTGAAAAGAGAAGGTACCTCGCTGGAGCTGTTGAAAACAGGCCCTCAGCTAAAAAGCACAGAACCGAGCATGTATCCAAGTTGAAGGCTCCGCAAGATCTGCTCCTGCGGCTTTCAGCATTTAGGGGAGTGCAACACACACCAGTCGGCCAAGCACTCAAACCCAGTTCCAGTTACAAAGCACTGGATGCAAAAGTGGCTCAGTCCCAATATACAGAAGGCTGCTACATCCTACAGCGCCCCCCACAACCCCCACAACAAAAAGCTGTCTGGCCAAAACGCCCATAGCTCCAAAGTTTCCAGCCCTGCTCTGTCTGAACAAGTCGATGGCAGGCGATGGACTGCTTAGCAGTCAGTTCGATACCGGGCTCCCCCGTCAGTAAGGAGGCACCAGCCAAGGCTGTTTCACTGCCTAAATTTGTACTAAGTAAATACGACTACAATTCCCACGTTTCTACTACCATATGCAATTGCCATTGCATTGCATGTGGGCGCACAGAAAAATGCACTTTTATTTTTTTTTAAAGATTTTAATTTATTTGAGAGAAAGAGAGAATGAGAAGAGAGAGCACAAGTAGGGGGAGTGACAGAAGGAGAGGGAGAAGCAGACTCCCCGCTGAGCAGGGGGCTCGATCCCAGGACCCTGGGATTATGACCTGAGCTGAAGGCAGCCGTTTAACCGACTGAGCCACCCAGTGCCCCCCAAAAATGCACTTTCAACGATACCTCCCTCCTGGTCTCTGGGAGTCGGATGCCACGGCACGTTTGGAACCAGTGTGGATGTTGGTGACTTCCTTTTTTTTTTTTTTAAAGATTTTATTTATTTATTTATTTGAGAGAGAATGAGATAGAGAGAGAGCATGAGAGGGGGGAGGGTCAGAGGGAGAAGCAGACTCCCCGCCAAGCAGGGAGCCCGACGCGGGACTCGATCCCGGAACTCCAGGATCGTGACCTGAGCCGAAGGCAGTCGCTCAACCAACTGAGCCACCCAGGCGTCCCGATGTTGGTGACTTCTAAGCAGAAGGTCCCAGAGTGAAGATAAGGTCTATTTATCTTCACCGAAAAGACCTGGGATACCTTTGCTTTCAGCTAGCTCTCATATTAATCTTGTGGGATCAGGGTTCTCCTCCTGACTTGGTCCAGGGCATTTTATTTCATCCCCGTGGACATGTAGAGTCTTCTGTCCTAATTTCCTCACAGACTGTATCCTTCTGGAAATGTTTAATGAGAGTCAGGCACTGTTCAAAGGACTGGGGATAAAAGAAGGTGTGGGATGGACAGAGCATTGCCCCTACTGGAGAAAATGGAGTCTCGACAATTGGAGGCTGGGGGAAAGATGGCGGAGGAGTAGGGGACCCGATTCCAGCTGGTCCCCGGAATTGAGCTGGATATCCACCAGACCACTCTGAGCACCCACGAAAGCAGCCTGAGATGTGAGAAGATCTGGATCTCTACAAACAGAGTATCACAGGCGGTTGGTTTTGAGGTACGAAGCGGGGAGCCGTGATTCCGCGGGCAGATATCGGAGGATAAACGGCGGCGGGAGGGTGCCTGGCCGTGGGGATCCTACACCACCGGTGTAGCGACAGCCTCGCGTGCCGGGGACGGGGCACAGACTCGCAGACCCGTAGTGGCGGGGAAAGGACTTTAGGGCAGCCCCCGGGACAGAAACCTGGAGCAGCGGGGTCGCGCGCACGTGAACTGGGAGCAGCTGGCTGTTTTAGAAGCACAAAGGGCAGAGACGTGCCCCGACCTGGAGGCAGGACTGGGAACCCTGCGGAGGGGCGCACAACCCAGGACGCTGCAGTTTATAGCAGCACGGACAGAAACAGAGAGTGTGGCCTACAGAACACAGTGAAGAATAGACTGCTGTCTCTCTGCTCTGAGGCAGAGAGTTGGAATCGGTCTCTTCTGGTCTGACTCGCGGAAGAGATGCGGAAAGCCGCCAGGGAAAGCCACCAGAAAACAAAAGCCCCAAAAACTGATTCCCATTGAGCCCATCTCCCACCAAGGGGGGCAGGGCAACTCCGCCCAAACAGGGCTGACTGAGTAACAGCGCGGCAGGCCCCTCCCCCAGAAGACAGGCTGGGAAAACAAGAGGCCAACAACCCTAAGGTCCCTAGAAAACAGGTGCATCTTGCTTGGGTTCTGGTCAATAATTTGGACTCTATACATTCCCTCAAACACCCATCAACAGAATGACTAGGAGGAGGAGCCCCCAAAACAGAAAAGACTCAGAGATTATGACTTATGCTGCAGATTTACAAATGGATGCAGATATAACCAAGATGTCGGAGATGGAATTCAGGCTAGTAATTGTGAAGACAATAGCTAGAATGGAGAAATCAATTAATGGCAACATAGAGTCTCTAAGGGCAGAAATGAAAGCTGAATTGGCAGAACTTAAAAATGCTATCAATGAGATCCAATCCAATCCAATCTAGATAATCTAACAGCTAGGGTAAGTGAGGCAGAAGAACGAATAAGCGACCTGGAAGACAATATAATAGATAAAAAGGGAAAAGAGGAGGCCAGAGAAAAACAACTCAGAATCCATGAAAATAGAATCAGAGGAATGTGACACCATGAAGCGTTCCAATGTCAGAATAATTGGAATCCCAGAGGGAGTGGAGAGAGAGAGAGGACTAGAAGAAGTATTTGAGCAAATCGTAGCTGAGAACTTCCCTAACCTGGGGAGTGAAACAAACATTCGCATCCTAGAGGCAGAGAGGACCCCTCCCAAGATCAAAGAAAACAGGCCAACACCCCGGCATGTAATAGTAAAACTTGCAAATCTTAGAACCAAGGAAACCATCTTAAGGGCAGTTAGGGCGAAGAGATTCCTTACGTACAGAGGGAGGAACATCAGAATAATGTCAGACCTATCCACAGAGACCTGGCAAGCCAGAAGGGCCTGGCAAGACATATTCAGGGTAGGGGCGCCTGGGTGGCTCAGTCGTTAAGCGTCTGCCTTCGGCTCAGGTCGTGATCCCAGGGTCCTGGGATCGAGCCCCGCATCGGGCTCCCTGCTCTGTGGGAAGCCTGCTTCTCCCTCTCCCACTCCCCCTGCTTGTGTTCCCTCTCACGCTGTGTCTCTCTCTGTCAAATAAATAAATAAATAAAATCTTTAAAAAAAAAAAGACATATTCAGGGTGCTAAATGAGAAGAACATGCAACCAAGAATACTTTATCCGGCAAGGCTTTCATTTAGAATGGATGAGAGATGCAGAGCTTCCACGACCGGCAGAAACTGAAAGAATATGTGACCACTAAGCCGGACCTGCAAGAAATATTAAGGGGGGTTCAATAAAAGGAGAAAGACCCCAAGAGTGATGTACAACAGAAATTTACAGGGACAATCTATAAAAACAACGTCTTCACAGGCAACATGATGACAGTTAATTCATATCTTTCAATAATCACTCTCAACGTGAATGGCCTAAACGCTCCCATAAAACGGCACAGGGTTGCAGATTGGATAAAAAGACAGGACCCATCCATATGCTGTCTACAAGAGACTCATTTTGAACCTAAAGATACATCCAGACTGAAAGTGAAGGGATGGAGATCCATCTTCCATGCCAGCGGACCTCAAAAGAAAGCTGGGGTAGCAAGTCTTATATCAGACAAATTAGATTTTAAACTAAAGTTTGTAATTAGAGACACAGAAGGACACTATATCATTCTTAAAGGGTCTATCCAACAAGAAGAGTTAACAATTGTAAATATCTATGCCCCCAACATGGGAGCAGCCATCTACATAAGCCAACTGTTAACCAAAATAAAGAGTCATATTGATAACAATACGTTAATTGTAGGAGACCTCAATACTCCACTCTCAGCAATGGACAGATCATCTAAGCAGAAAATCAACAAGGAAACAAGAGCTTAGAATGATACATTGGACCAGATGGACCTCATAGATATTTACAGAACATTCCACCCTAAAACAACAGAATACTCATTCTTCTCTAGCGCACATGGAACTTTCTCCAGAATAGACCACATACTGGGTCACAAATCAGGTCTCAACCGATACCAAAAGATTGAGATTATTCCCTGCGTGAAATTCTCAGACCACAATGCTCTAAAACTGGAACTCAATCAAAAGAAAAAATTTGGCAGAAATTCAAACACTTGGAAGCTAAAGACCACTCTGCTCAAGAATGTTTGGGTCAACCAGGAAATCAAAGAAGAACTTAAACAATTCATGGAAATCAATGAGAACAAAAACACATCGGTCCAAAACCTATGGGATACTGCAAAGGCGTTCCTAAGGGGGAAATACATAGCCACCCAAGCCTCACTCAAAAAAATAGAAAAATCCCGAATTCACCAACTAACTCTACACCTTAAAGAACTAGAGAAAAAGCAACAAACAATGCCTAAGCCACACATTAGAAGAGAAATAATTAAAATTAGAGCAGAAATCAATGAATTAGAAACCAGAAACACAGTAGATCAGATCAATGAAACTAGAAGTTGGTTCTTTGAAAGAATTAAGATCGATAAACCACTGGCCAGACTTACCCAAAAGAAAAGAGAAAGGACCCAAATTAATGAAATTATGAAGGAAAGGGGAGAGATCACGACTAACACCAAGGAAATAGAAACAATTATTAGAAATTATTATCAACAACTATATGACAATAAACTGAGCAATCTGGATGAAATGGAGGCCTTCCTGGAAACCTGTAGGCTGCCAAGACTGAAACAGGAAGAAATTGACAACCTGAAGAGGCCAATAACCAGTAACGAGATTGAAGCAGTGATCAAAAACCTCCCAAAAAACAAGAGTCCAGGGCCTGATGGATTCCCTGGGGAACCTGAAGCTGTTTCAAAACATAGAAACAGAAGGAAAACTTCCAAACTCATTCTGTGAGGCCAGCATTACCTTAATCCCCCAACCAGGCAAAGACCCCATCAAAAAGGAGAATTTCAGACCGATATCCCTGATGAATATGGATTCAAAAATCCTCAACAAAATCCTGGCTAATAGGATCCAACAATACATTAAAAGGATTATCGCAGGGATGCAAGGGTGGTTCAACATTTGCAAATCAATCAATGTGGTAGAACACATTAATAAGAGGAGGGAGAAGAACCATGTGGTCCTCTCAATTGATGCAGAAAAAGCATTTGACAAAATACAACATCCTTTCCTGATTAAAACTCTTCAGAGTATAGGGTTAGAGGGAACATTCCTCAAGTTCATAAAATCCATCTATGAAAAACCCACAGCGAATATCATCCTCAATGGGGAAAAGCTGAGAGCCTTTACCTTAAGATCAGGAACACGTCAAGGATGCCCACTCTCACCACTGTTGTTCAACACAGTACTGGAAGTCCTAGCAACAGCAATCAGACAACAAAAAGAAATAAAAGGTATTCAAATTGGCAAAGAAGAAGTCAAACTCTCCCTTTTCGCAGACGACATGATACTTTATGTGGAAAACCCAAAAGACTGCACCCCCAAATTACTAGAACTCATCCAGCAATTCAGTAATGTGGCAGGATACAAAATCAGTGCACAGAAATCAGTTGCTTTCTTATACACTAACAATGCAACTGTAGAAAGAGAAATTAGAAAAACGATTCCATTTACAATAGCACCAAAACCGATAAGATACCTCGGAATAAACCTAACCAAAGAGGTAAAGGATCTATACTCTAGGAACTACAGAACACTCATGAAAGAAATTAAAGAAGACACAAAAAGATGGCAAAACATTCCATGCTCATGGATCGGAAGAATAAACATTGTTAAAATGTCTATGCTATCCAGAGCAATCTATACCTTCAGTGCCATCCTGATCAAAATTCCAATGACATTTTTCAAGGTGCTGGAACAAACAATCCTAAAATTTGTATGGAATCAGAAAAGACCCTGAATCGCCAAGGAAATGTTGAGAAAGAAAAACAAAGCTGGGGGCATCACGTTGCCCGATTTCAAGCTCTATTACAAAGCTGTGATCACCAAGACAGCAAGGTACTGGCACAAAAACAGATATATAGACCAGTGGAACAGAATAGAGAATCCAGATATGGACCCTCAACTCTATGGTCAAATAATCTTTGACAAAGCAGGAAAAAACATGCAACGGAAAAAAAGACAGTCTCTTCAATAAATGGTGCTGGGAAAATTGGACAGCCACATGCAGAAGAATGAAACTCGACCATTTTCTAACACCATTCACAAAGATAAACTCAAAGTGGATGAAATACCTCAGTGTGAGACAGGAATCCATCAAAATCCTAGAGGAGAACATAGGCAGTAACCTCTTTGACATCGGCCACAGCAACTTCTTTCAAGATACATCTCCAAAAGCTAGTGAAACAAAAGCAAAAATGAACTTTTGGGACTTCATCAAGATAAAAACTTCTGCACAGCAAAGGAAACAGTCAACAAAACAAAGAGGCAACCCACAGAATGGGAGAAGATATTTGCAAATGACACTACAGAAAAAGGGCTGATATCCAAGATCTATAAAGAACTTCTCAAACTCAACACCCAAAAAACAAATAAGTCAAAAAGTGGGCAGAAGATATGAAAAGACACTTCTCTGAAGACATACAAATGGCTAACAGACACATGAAAAAATGTTCATCATCTTTAGCCATCAGGGAAATCCAAATCAAAACCACACTGAGATACCACCTTACACCAGTTAGCATGGCAAAAATGGACAGGGAAAGAAACAACAAATGTTGGAGAGAAGGGATGCCCTTCAACAGATGGATAAAGAAGTTGTGGTCCATATATACAATGGAATATTACTCAGCCATCAGAAAGGATGAATACCCAACTTTTACATCAACATGGATGGGACTGGAGGAGATTATGCTAAGTGAAATAAGTCAAGCAGAGAAAGTCAATTATCATATGGTTTCACTTATTTGTGGAACATAAGGAATAGCATGGAGGACATTAGGAGAAGGAAGGGAAAATGGGGGGGGGGGAATTGGAGGGAGAGATGAACCATGAGAGACTATGGACTCTGAGAAACAAACAGGGTTTTAGAGGGGAGGGGGGAGGGGGGATTGGTCTGCCCGGTGATGGGTATTGAGGAGGGCATGTACTGCATGGAGCACTGGGTGTTATACGAAAACAATGGATCATGGATCACCACATCAAAAACTAATGATGTATTGTATGGTGACTAACATAACATAATAAAATTTAAAAAAATAATAAAAGTAAAAAAAAAAAGAAAATGGAGTCTCATTAAGGGCTGGGAAGGTTTGCAGACTTACGAGCCTTCTTACTAGGGAGGGATAGAGGTGATATTCAGCTGGAAATCACAGAGTGACACCTGAGCGATAAATGTGCCACAAGTAAACGTGGCCCATAATAGAAAATCTCTGCAGAAAAGATGACGCATTTTGCTGACGAGCCCTCTTGTCCCAGAATGGGGTGTGGAGGCTCCAGCTGGGAGCACATGAGAAGGGAGCTACCTGCCCAGCACAAAACAGGGCAGTGCCCTCTGTTTCTGGGCAGCTTCAGCTGAGATAGCAGCCCAGCCCAGAGGGAAGCAGAATTCTCAGTGGGGTTCATAAGTAACTTGGAGGTTCCTGAAATAAAGAACCTGGGAAATCAGCGATGCCTTCTAATTGCTGAATCTTCAATGTTTAGGAGACCTGAAAATAGGGAGCACCAACTGTCCACTGGGCATGTTTCCAGATTTCAAGGTTAGGGCTGTGATGGTCCTTTTATGTCCCCAAATGCACTCTGCCTCCATCCCCCACTCCACCTCTGAAGGTTGATGGTTGTGGACCGCATCAACAGGAGGCATGCCCTTGGGCTTCACATTGGGGACCAACTAAAGTGTCCAACAGTGAGCCCTGGGAGGAGCCAAGAGGGAGGGAGAGAAGGGGATTTATTCCCTGAAACCTTTCCCCACAAGATCACCTTAGGCTGGCCGTGTTGCTCTACTGAGGGTCGTAGCTCATGTGGTGGAGGTGACCTGCATTGTGCACCCATGCAGCTTACACTCAGTAAATATACCAGCCTTCCATAAATCCTTGCATCTTGCTGACTTCATGTCTTCAAGGAGTTCCTCATCAGTGGGAGCTCTTCCCTGTATATGTTTGTCCCTAGCTCCTTAAACAGCCAGTACTTCCCCTTTTCAGGATCTTCAACCTCCTGGTCTCTCTGTGGAACACTCCATCTTCAATACCTTCTTGTGGGTGGCTCCATGCAGGTCTCTCTGTGCTTAGCCAGATCTTTCCAGGCTGCGCATCTAGAATAGCATTTCCAGACCATTCCCAGTCCGGCCAGCTCCTTCATCTGCTCATTTTTTCCCCCTAGCTCCTGTCTTGCCCTGAGGCAGTCTTACCTACACACTTGTCTGCTTGTTGGGGGTCATCTTTCCTTCTTGAGGGCATGTCCTTCATGAGGTTTCTCTGACTGGCAGAATTGGTGGGGGGAAGGTTTTCAGAGGTGGTCAGTAAATGTTGAGTGAATAAAATGAGCACTAACTTGCAGGAGTGGCAAGGTCACATTGATGTTTGATAACGGATCACTGTTTCTCCAGGGTGGAAAATGGGAGATTGGGTAGCAGAGAGAGGTCGATTAGAATGCCAGTGTGGAAGGAACAACAGACATGGCAAGGACAGGGGTATATATGTGATGCGCTGTGGTTGGCAGAATTCTAAGGCTGCCCCTCCCTGTGCAACCCCTTCCCCACTGAGTGTGGGTAGGAACTCATTATATGATCATGTATCACCTCCTTGATTATGTTGCCTTATTTTGGTAAAACAGAGTATTGGGGTGAGGTAGGTTTCATCTAATCACATGAGCCCTTTAAAAGCAGAGGTATTTTTCCAGCTGGTAGCAGAAGAAGTCAGAGATAGTTGAGGTGTAAGGACTCCAGGTGCCGCTGGTGGTTTGAGGAGTGGAGGGGCCATGTGAGAGAGAATCTGGGTGGCCTCTGGGAGCAGAAAGTGATCTCTGGCTAACAGCCAGCAAGGAACTGGGGACCTCAGTCCTACAACCAAAGGAACAGAATTGATGAAGCAACCTGAAAGATCCTGGAAATGAATCCTTTCTGAACATTCCAGGTAACAACAGCCCAGCCTCGCAGACACTTTGGGAGTGTCTTTGGGTGACAGCTTTGGGAGACCCATGGCGGAGAACCTAGCCATGCCATCCCAGACTTCTACCCCACAGATCCGTGAGCTAAGAAATGGGTGTTTTAAGCTGTTAAGTTGGTGTCGTTGGTTTTGTAGCAGTAGCTAACTGATCCAGATCTGAAGCTAGTGGAAGGGGCCATACCTGGAGATGTGGTGGGACAGGGAAGGGAGGAAGGGAGGTGGGCTTGTGTCATCTCCTGCCCAGTGTATTCCACATGTGTTCTGCTGTGGTTGAGTACGTAGGGAGGGAGAGTTACCGCCCCGTTTCCCTGCTCAGGGTGATCCATGCTTGATGACCATGCCATTGATGGCGGGCCCTTCCGAGATGGGTGTGCTACAGCTCTCGGCTCTCTCTAGGCATCACCCATGCACAGATGTTCCTCCTGATATGCAGAGACATTTTCCTCATTAAAGCATCTGGGTCCTGGAGGAAGAGAAGGTGAAACAACACGAAACCTGTTTTTGGATCTATCTGGACTGGAGATCCAGTTGCATCATCTAGCGTAATCTGGGGCAAATTTATAACACCAAGCCTCAGTGTCCTTATTCATAAACTAGGGCTACTAATGCATATTGTGCATCTTTGTCAGAGAATTAAGTGAATTAGAGATATAAAACTCATTGTCCTGGGCCTGACACACAGCAGGTCCTCAAGAAAGGCTGTAAAACAAAGAAAGGAGAACTTCCAGCAGTTGATATAGAAAATACGTGTATGAGTCATCTGCTCAGGCTGCTATAACAAATAGCCACAGTCTGGTGAGCGCAAACAAAAGACTTTTTTTTTTTTTTTAAAGATTTTATTTATTTATTTGACAGAGAGAGACACAGCGAGGGAGGGAACACCAGCAGGGGGAGTGGGAAAGGGAGAAGCAGGCTTCCCGCGGAGCAGAGAGCCCGATGTGGGGCTCGATCCCGGGACCCTGGGACCATGACCTGAGCCGAAGGCAGACGCTTAATGACTGGGCCACCCAGGCACCCCACAAAAGACATTTCTGTCTCACAGTGTGGAGGCTGGGAGTCCGAGATCCAGGCGTGGGCAGGCTGGATCCTCCTGAGTCCTCTCTCCTTGGTGTGTAGACTCACACTTGGTGTGTCCTCACATGGTCATTCCTCTGTGCCTGTGTGTGTCCTAATGTCATCTTCTTATAAGGACACCACTTCTGTGGTATTAGTGCCCACCCTAGTGACCTCACGTTACCTTAATTACCTGTTTAAAGGCCCATCTTCATATATCATCACTTCCAATTCTGAGACCCTGGGGGTTAGGATTTCAACATGTGAATTTGGGAGGGACACAGTTCAGCTCATAACAATATATGTAAATGAATTCTTTTAAAAAGTAGGGATGATTAATAAGATAATGATAGAGACCTTCAAAAAGTTGAAGGTAGTAAATCAATATAGATGATTATATTTATATAGATCAAAGCTGAGCATTTTTTTTCCTTAATATTTTTTTCACTCTTACCCGTGAAGCCATGAGACACATTCATGAACAAGCCTGGCTTTTCAGTTTGCTAATATTAAAGCCAAGATAAGAAATCCTTCTCTTAATTTTTTGTGCCTTTGGTATAAATGGATGTAAAGGGGCTGCATTTTAGATAAAGCGACCCATTTGTCAACCATGATGGAGTTGAGAGTTCGAACACATTGCCTGGAGTTCGGAAGCGTGCAGTAGAACTAGGTTTGCAATGACACTGGAGAAGCAGCCTTACAGTCCTTTTTGCAATCCTCGGACTCCGCAGGGTAATTCTTAGAGAATAATGGAGCTGTACCCTTCATGTTGGTCTGGCATAAAAGCTGTGCTGTAACCGCATGCCTTCTCACCTTTAAAATTTGATAGATCTTGGGACGCTTGGGTGGCTCAGTTGGTTAAGAATCTGCCTTCGGTTCAGGTCGTGACCCCAGGGTCCTGGGATGGAGCCCCGCGTTGGGCTCCCTGCTCCGCGGGAAGCAGGCTTCTCCCTCTGCTTGTGTGTCCCCTCTCTCTCTCAAATAAATAAATAAAATTTTTAAAAATAAAATAAAATTTGATAGAGCTTTGGCTTTTAGGTTAAGTCTCATTCTGTTTTGTGGGGTAATCCCAGATGGAAAAGGGTGCAATATGGATTTTTTTTAAAAGCCTGTCCTAAGTACAGGAAAGAAGGAATAGAAAACTATACCCAGTGTTGTTTCTGACCAGCAAAAGGCAAGATGCTCCCTCCTTACCTTGATAAACGGTTAGCAGCAGGTCACAGTCAGCACCTCCTGTTATTGGCACCGGGAGCTGAAATGTCAGTGATGAAGCGTTTCCATGGGGATCCTTCCCTGCTTCATGGATGCGGGCACATTCGTCACGCCCACATTCAGGGATCATGGGTGGTGGTGGTGGTGGTGGTGTGTTCTGCTGTGCCCCGTGGTGCCAGGCACGAGCTGTGTAGCTGGCTTCCACAGCAGAGTCTCCCACAAGCATGCTGGATTTCACGTAGGGGTGCTCACCTGCTTGTGCTTTGTGCTCATTTCCATGAGCAGGACCTAGCAGGATGCACACAGAGCCTCAGCCAGAATGTATCTTGTTTCAACAAGACTCAGTAGCTGAGGCTTGCACAGGTAAGGGGTGCCAGCTTGCCGCTAGCACCTGAGCCACATCTGCTGTGTGAGGCTGTCCTTACCTCCTGCAGCCCATCTGCAATGCTCTGTGTCACTCCTGCGGAGGTCACCTCTTCATCTAGAAAGCATACGGTCCCCCTCCCCCTTCTGTTCATCTTTTCTTTGTTTTATAGGTGTTTGGTTGGCCATCCATCATTTATGCTCACAACAGTGACTGTGTATGCAGTGCTTTGGGGACTGGATTGGTAACAGGCACATTTCTGGTTTTCGATGACTTTTCGTAATCCCTTCCTAAATTGTGGTTTATTTAAGTCTTCTGTTTGACCAACACTGTGGCTTATGTCCTAGACACAGCTGCTTCCTTGCTTGTTTTCCTTTCGATCTGACCACCATCGATTAGGAGTAAGAACCCAGATAGACACAGGTTTGGGCAGTTTCTAATGTAATGTTCAAGAATTCAAAGTCTCGGGCACCTGGGTGGCTCAGTTGGTTGAGCGACTGCCTTCGGCTCAGGTCATGATCCTGGAGTCCCTGGATCGAGTCCCGCATCGGGCTCCCTGCTCGGCGAGGAGCCTGCTTCTTCCTCTAACCCTCCCCCCTCTCATGTACTCTCTCTCTCTCTCATTCTTGCTCTCTCAAATAAATAAATAAATCTTAAAAAAAAAAAAAAAAAAAAGAATTCAAAGTCCCTGCCTTCTGGGAACATCTATCTGAGCAAGACTGAGATGGCTACTCCTAAGTTAAAGGTTTGGGAACTAACCAAGTGTGTTAGCTGTCATACCCCAGGGCTCATCTCACCTCTCTGAGGGATGTTTGACTCTTCTCCCTTTACAGACACCAAAGGCTTGGATAGCTACTGGAGCAATCTCTGTATCACACCCAGCAGGGCTGGGACACACACCCAGTTTCGCCTAACCTCAGGTTCAGTGTCTTTTCTATCAGCACTGCTTGAGGGAGGAGAGACCACGTAGAAACTACATAGCTTTTTAGTGGGTTAGAAGACAAGGTGCATTTCTTCTCGTGGGTTCTCTGTCTCATCTCCATCTCTGTCCTAATTCAGGACTCATTGCAGACATTGCCACATGTCCCCAGGGCAGAAAGACCACCCCTCCCTTGCCCAGTTGAGAACCACTGCCTTTTGGGTATGGTATGTCATGAGAAAAATGAAGTAAACACTGCTTCTTGCAGTTTTTTTCCAAGTCTGGCCAATGGACCCCCTGTGGTAGGCAGAATACTGCCCATACTCTCCCCCAAAATATATGTACAGCCTAATCACTGAAACAGGGAGTATGTTGATTGCAGGGTCAAAGGGACTTTGCAGATGTAATTATTAGCTAGGGACCTTGAGGTGGGGAGGTGATCCTGCATGATCGAGGTGGGTCTGAGGTACTCACAAGGATCCTTCTAAGAGGAGGGCAGAGGAAGATTTGACTACAGAAAAGGCGTGTCAGAGTGGTACAGCCTGAGACAGCCTTTCCCAGCTGAGGCCAAAG
Organism: Neomonachus schauinslandi; assembly: GCF_002201575.2. NCBI lineage: Eukaryota > Metazoa > Chordata > Mammalia > Carnivora > Phocidae > Neomonachus > Neomonachus schauinslandi. The sequence continues at coordinate 120,748,803 of NC_058419.1, forward strand.
GTAAATATATGTGAGGACGGAAGCAAAGTCAGAAGATACAATGCTCCCTGTGTGCGTCGGAGATGCAGGAAGAGGACCACCAGCTGAGGAATGCCGAAAGCCTCTAGAAGCGTAAGAAGCACAGAAGTAGATTCTCCCCTCGAGCCCCTGGAAGGAACACGGCCCTGCGAACACCTTGATTTTAGCCTGGAGAGGCTTTTGTCAGCCTTCTGGCCTCCAGAACCGAGAGGAGAAATTCATGTTTTAAACCTTTCGGTTTGTGGTAATTTGTGATACCAGCAGCAGTAAACGAACGCACCACCTCTATCCGAGTACGTGATGTGGGGCTGCAAATACACATGCCTAAGCCTCAGAGCTGAAGACTCAGAACTTTCTGGAGGTGGAACCCACGCATCTGCGTTCGTAACCAGCACACAGTAGGTAACTTCGGGCACCCTCGCATCTGTGTGTGTCTTCTGGCTCCTTTTCTGTGCACGACAAATTCGTCCTCCACTTCCTCAGGAAACAGGTTTCTGAAAAAACCTTTCTAAAAACTGTCCACCATTTTTTCCCTAAAACTGGAAAAAGAAAAAAGAAAGGGACGATACATTTTCCCTCCCGTGTTTGAATCAGAGTTGCATTTGCATGCAGTGGATTTGACTGTTCTTACAAAAGGGGCTGCCGTTTCTTTTTGTCTTGGAAGGCACCGGATTACGAGCCGGGACCCAGGCAGCTGTGTCTGATGGGACTTGCAGACTCAATATCCCAGGTGTTAGTTTAAGCCCTGCTACGAAACTAATTTGGAGGAGTGTGTCAGTCTCCCTAAGGCCCCTGCCATCATGGAGATCCCAACGCCACACTGAACTTCAGAGATGATGTTTGCAAGAGCAACGCCGAGTTCTCCGGCATTGACATGTCACTCGTCACTAAGGATTAGACTGGCTCTGCACGACCGGTGTTATCCTCACTTTTCAAAATGCACCTCACTGCCTGATGCGGTGACTAGGTGGGGATGCGCGGCTGGCATTTTGTCCTGACCCCAGCTTTAAGCAGGAATCAACGCGTGGAAGATTGCACACTTGACTTGCCAGATGATAAATGACTCCCTTCTTATTGGTGAAGCAGAAGCACAGAGTTATCGCTGAGATTTTATTACATTTAATGGGGAAGAGCAAAGAGAACCTTCCAGCGCGGCTCCGGGGTGGGGTATGATGGAGGTTATTTTAGGGCAGGTGTGGGCTCAAAGATTGGAGGAATGAAGGAGAGTTCAGTCTTTCTCCCTTCTCGTCTCTGGGTGTGGGTGTGGCAAGGCTTTCATTTTCAAAATAAAGATTTTTTTTTTCATGCAATTATATCCCTAAAAATAGTAATATAAAACTCACTCCTTCACCAGAAGAAGTAAAGTTGAACAAGGTGTTTCTGAAACTAATTTCCAAAGAATGATGATACCTCCATTGTGACATTCCCGCATTTTCAGCGATGGTGTAAGGAATCAGTATTAATCAGTTGGGCACCAGGGATTGGATTTTTACAGGAACTGGATTTTTTACAGGAATTGGATTTTTACCCTCCCGGACGCCATGTAATTTTTTTTTTTTATAGCTCTTTAGATGGTTCCACTGGAAATTCTTGTAGGTTTAGTATCTATTTATTAAAATCACATAATAAGGGACATGTAGGTCACAGGTTTTAACCCTGTATTTTTTGTCGTTGAAGAAAATAGTGAAACTCACGTGGAGATCCTCAAAAATTCAAACTAGAATTACCACAGAACCCAGCAATTCTAGGTATATATCCAAAATAGTAGAAAACGGGGACTCAGATACTGTGTAACGACGTTCGTGTCAGCATTATTCACAGTAAGCAAAAGGTGGAAATAACCCAGATGTCCACCAATGGATGAATGGATAAACAAAGTGTGATCTACACATACAGTGGAATATATTCAGTCTTAGGAATGGAGTTCCGACAGATGCTACCATGTGGATTCACCCTGAGGACGTTTTGCTAGGTGGATCAGCTAGATACAAAAGGACAAGTACTGTATGACTCCACTTCTAGGAGGTACTTTGAGCGGTCAGATTCATACAGACAGAAAGGAAGATGAAACCCTTTGTAGGTCGATGACGGCAATGTTGCATAAATGGTTAATGCCACTTAAATGTACACTTAAAATGGCAAGTTTAATGTTATGCATATTTTACCAGAAAAAAATTTTTAAAGAGAGATTGAAGCTTTGGGTGGTGGGAAGATTTTGGAAGCGTATGGTGGTTGCACAATTATGTGGATATAATAATGCCACTGAATTGCACACTTAAAAATGGCTAAACTGGCATATTTTATGGGACACGTATCTTCCCACAGTAATAAAATCCTGATATGCCATGCCAGCACTTTATCACAGGGTTCCAATCTGTAAAATGGGCGTAAAGATACTACCTCTATGGAGAAATGCTGAGTGTAACGAGTGTTTCCAGTGTTGCGCTGTCCTAAGGCTGAGAGCCCAGAGTACAGAGCTGCTTGGCTGAGGGTGTTGACGGGATCTCAAGCATGTCCCCTTCTCTTGGGGGAAATCTCAGTTGTGCTGTGAGTAGCTGCAGGGAAGCTTCAGGCGCATCCCCTGTGCTGCCCCAGGGGTTCTTATTACACAGCTAGAAGCTGAAAGGTACAGGAACCCAAGCAGCACAGCCCATAGAGTTGGGACCATCAGAGCGTAAATAGGGTAAAAACCGGTAGAAAGTGCAACCAGGCACAAAAAGGGAAAAACCAACACACAGTGACACATAAAGTGTCTTCAGACTCTTCTTTGTTTCCAGTGGAGCTTTGTGAGCTGAGACATTGATCATCTTTAGGATGGTTTTCCCATTTCTCTGCTTGCTGTGGAACCTAGAGGCCCTGGCTCTGTGTTCTTTTCCACCTGTGCTTAAATGTACCTATTTATGGCTCCTTTGATCATAATCCCGAGCACGAGCTCACCGCTGGATGTCAGTAACTCCTATTGATTATGCTGTTTGTAGGAAGCATTTCCTTTTCCTCTATTTGCCAGTATAATTTTACTTGTTCATCATTTGCTGTCTCTTGTATTTCATGACTAATGAACATGTGAGATCCTGGTTTACCATTATTCTTTACTCTTCTTATGCCTTCCACATTTGATAAAATAATCTTGATTCTTCCTAAACTTTCTGAGTGTAAAGACCCCAATTTTGACACGTTTCCTCTGCATATGTCTCATGAAACTCCTTATTTTTGAGCTGCATTGACCTAACTGCACCTCTTAATTAAAATATGACTGTTCAGGACAGGGGCCCCTGGGTGGCTCAGTCGGCTAAGCATCTGCCTTCGGCTTGGGTCATGATCCCAGGGTCCTGGATTGAGCCCCACATTGTCACCTCCCTGTTCAGCAGGGAGCCTGCTTCTCCCTCCCTGCCACTTGTGCTCTCTGTCTGTCAAATAAATAAAATCTTTAGAAAAATAGAAAAAAATATGATTATGTTCAGGACATTTTATTCCCCATCTTGGGCTCCTTAACCAAATGTACCCGTTTCTCAAAAAGCAACCATTCTAGAGACAGATTGTCGTAGGGGAATTATATAAGGAGGAGGTTCATTAAGGCACGGCCATAGTGTCTCTGAATTTTTCTATACCCTTCCATTAATATAGTCAAACACCTTGAACACATTTTGGATCTTGCCAAGCCAGTGACTTCTTAGGGCTTTTGGTTATTGACTGTTTTTCCTGAGTACCCCTGGATTTTATTCCTTCAATTATTCCCTTCTGGCTTAAATTTTATCATTCATACAGCCCTATTAGATTACTCTGCTTTTTATGTTCCTCCATAATTTTTATTAACTTAATAAATTTGCATCAGCAACTTTTACTACCCGTGTACTTCCCTTGGCCCTGTAATCATTCATAAATACCTCAGGCAGCGTGAGTTTTCCTGTACACCCCTGTTGAGCATCACACTAATAGAAAATCTGTGTGTTTACCTGTTAGGTCCCAGACTTGAGTCCTTGCAAATGTTTACACTCAGTGCCTCCATTATTCAGGGGCTGATGGCCCAGTGCCTGGAGCATCTGATTTTCTTGCTTCCCTTCTACCAGTCTCCCTAGCCTTTCAAAATTCTTTTGTTTTACACTAGTCCATTGACAAAGGGCAAAACGAAGGGGAAAAAATGAGAACAGTATCTGGGCTAGGACAAGGGTAAGGAGAGTGGGGCACTTGTCTAAGGTGCTAAATTTAAGGGGCCACCAAAAACACTCGCGCATCAAGATGTGTAACATTAGGGGCGCCAGGGTGGCTCAGTTGGTTAAGCGTCGGACTCTTAATTTTTGCTCAGGTCATGATCTCAAGGTTGTGAGATCGAGCCCCACATCGGGCTCTGCCCTGAGTGTGGAGCCTGCTTAAGATTCTCCCTCCCCCTCCCCTTGCCCCTCCCCCCACTCATGTGCAAATGTGAGTGCACACTCTCTCTCACACACACAAAAAGCTATGTAACATATGTAACATTGTAATGCAGTGTATTCAAAAATTGAGTTGGTAAGCTATGCGAGTGGTCTGACTGCCTGTTTTTATAATTAACATTTTTATTTCATTGAGTGATGCTACTTTCTAATATAGAAGAAGAATAAGGATTAGGGGATTCTGCCTTTATTGACAATGCTGGGGCTTTTGTGTTCATTTTAATTTTTAAAATGCTGCATCACGGTAGTAATTTTCTTGAGAACTGAGTGCTTTAGTGCTGCGTTGGATTTTGGGCCAGAGGCTGGGTCCTTCCCTCAGCTAGTCCTCACCTTGCAGTAAATGCCTCCAGTCAGAACCCAGAACAAACAGATAGTCAATAACTTTCAAAAGGAAAAATGGACGTTGAGCAGCTTTTAAAGGATTTGCAAAATTTACTTTGATCGGTTATCAGCATAGCTAGACTCGATGGGGGCGGGGGAAGAGGGGGGGTACGGGTTTCTTTCTGGGGTGATGAAACGACGCTTTAAAATTGATTATGCTGACGGCTGCAACACTCTCTGAACTCACTAAACCTTGAACTGTTCACCTTACGTGGGTGAATTGTATAGATCCGTGAATTACATCTTAGGAAAACTGTTACAGACCCCCAAAAAGGGAAAAACAAAACCAAGCAAACAAAAAAATGCAAATTGGATCATGTTTACATTATTTCAAGGACCGCTGAATGCACTTTGTACTGTAATAACCCAACTGCGCCTCTTGTTTATTTTATTTTATTTATTTATTATTTTTTTAATTTTTTTATTTTTTAAAGATTTTATTTATTTATTTGAGACAGAGAGAATGAGAGAGACAGAGAGCACATGAGAGGGGGAAGGGTCAGAGGGAGAGGCAGGCTCCCTGCCGAGCAGGGAGCCCGATGCGGGACTCGATCCCGGGACTCCAGGATCACGACCTGAGCCGAAGGCAGTCGCTTAACCAACTGAGCCACCCAGGCGCCCGCGCCTCTTGTTTAAAATACAACTGTGTTCAGGACCTTTGTCCTCCTTTTTGGGCTTCCTGAGAATGTAAGTGTTTTTTTTTTAAAGCAAGCATTTTGTGGGGAGATTGTGGTGGGGGAATCATGTAAGGAGGAGGTCCATTAAAGGTCATTAAGGACTGCTTGATGTACTTTGAATAAATTCTAACTGTGTTTAAACCATTAAATAATACACAAGCAAACTCAATGTGTGTCTTCCCTGCAAACTCACCAGTCCCTCACCTGATTTACCCAGGACCCCTGGGTTGGCAAACCTGCGATGGGTTGCTACTCTAGATCTGGAACAGGAATAGGAGGAGGAGCAGTGGAAGTCTCTCCCCAGCCTCTTTCCAAGGTCTGTCCTTAAAGGGACTGTCAGTAGATCTTCCCCAGAGCATATTTGACTTGAAAGGGACCTTGATGGTTCATTGCACCTGTTTGAGATGAAGAGCCTGGTGGTCTGAGGGAACCGGCATCATGCAGCTGGCGTTATGGGGCAGTGTGCTGGGGAAGCTACATGGAGTTCCAGAGTGTTGCACGTCATGTGTCTGCTTCTACCAGAAGAATAAAGGCTGGGGAGAAGGATCTGAGGGGAACAAATGTTTGTTGAATTCATAATCATAGGAGTATTCTAGGACTTTCTTTTTGTTATTCTGTCTTCATCTTAGAGTAAATCTATAGCAGTTCTTTCACATGCCTAAGTGAAGTATCTCAGCTGAGCTGACTTGAATGGATGACTGACCTTTAAATGTTTCTTTTTCAGTGTATTTTAATATTTCGAAGATGACTTTTTTGTGGTGAAAAATGTGGAAATATTTGCTGTTATTTTTAACACCAATGATAACCATATTAGGATTCTAGGTATATGTAAGCTTTTCAGGGAAGCTTCAGAAAATCTTTGGACATTAACTTTTTCTTTGGAAACTTTAGGGATAAAAAATCAATGGTGATTTACTTTATTTGTATATTCACTTTCTTGACTTCAGCTTTATAGAGAACTACTACTTTTCCTTTAAAGTCATCATTCTTTTTGAGGAGTGTACTTGTCTAACCCTCTTGAATAACTTGAGTATATGCTGAGTTTGAATAAATATCCATTTTAATAATGATGGTGATGATGATAATAATTTGTTGAGTGTTTTCTCTGTGTAGGCCAGGGTTTCTCCACCTTGGCATCAGTGATATTTGGGGATGGATAATTCTTTGTTGAGGGGGCTGTCCTGAGCATCGTAGGATGTTTAGCATCATCCTTGACCTCTACCCACCAGATGCCAATGGTACTTCCCTCAGTTGTGACAACTGAAAATGTCTCCACACGTTGTCAGGTTCCTGTGGGGGTAGAATTGCTGTGATGGAGGGCCACTATCGTGGACACTGACCTAAGTGCCGTAGTAGCATCATCTCGATAACTCACATGAAAAGTGGAATAAGAACCATTGTTGTCCCCAGTTTTAAAACTAGGAAAGGGTTAGATCCTCAAGAACTTGCCCAAGGTCACTCAGCCAGTACATTTATTTGGGAGCTTCATTGAGTGATGCTACTTTCTAATATAGAAGAAGAATAAGTGTGATGATCAGAAAACTTGTATAATGGGAAATGGATTGGCAGTTTTGTAAAAAACTAAATATGCATTTAATATACAACACAGTAATACCCATTACTTGGTATGTACGCTAGGGAAATGAAAACTTACATTTCCACAAAAACCTGTACCCAAATGTTCATAGCAGCTTTGTGATACCTGAAAGCTGGAAACAACCCAAATACAGTTTAACCCATGAATGGATTTTAAAAAGTTGCTTGGAGGGAGACGGTCTTTGAGATGTTAGTCCACTGTCTTCCCAGTTTCAGCCTCACTGAAATAAATTCCTTTCTTCTTTCACACAGACACACACAAGTTGGTTGGAAACAACTGTTTACTAAGCAATATAATGAAACCTACTATTGATACATGCAACAACTTAGATGAATTTTTAAATACCTAATCTTTCATGAGAGAGAAGCCAGTTTCAAAGAATGACAGATAATATGATTCCATTTATTTGACATTCTCAAAAACACAAGCCACAAGTGATGAGATCAGTGGTTGCCAGGGGTAAGGAATGAGGGGTGACTATGAAGGAGTAGCAGGAGAGGGTGTCTGTCTTTGGCAGCTACTAAAAAATGCATGCAAAACCTACATTTTATTTTGACTTTTTCTTAGCTCCTTCAGGCGATGCACATGCATTTTAGTTTATCTTTGTCACTTGCAAAGCTGTGTCTATTTCAGGAAGTGTAGATTTATGCTATTCTATGGCAGGGGTTAGCAAACAACCACTAGTGGGCCACATTTGGCCTGCCATTTGTTTTTGTAAATAAAGTTTTATTAGAACACAACCATATCCATTCATTTATGTATTGCATATGGCTGCTTTTATGCTACAACAGCAGAGTAGAGTATTTACTATTTATCCCTCAACAGAAAAAGTTTGCTGACCCCTCGCCTACAGTATTACCTAAACCAAAGAGTAGATCTTTGTATGGTTTTAATATAGTAAAAAAAATACGCTTAGATTGTCTAAAGGAAGATTGTAAAATAATAGTATGATTTTACACCAAGTTCTGTACCTTGTATGCACGCCCCCCCCAAATAATCAGAGTGTCCCCTCTTTCCTTTCCTTCATATATGTAATTTCTTTTAAATGGCCTCTACCATGGCACTTGGGTGGCTCAATTGGTTAAGCATCTGCCTTCGGCTCAGATCATGATCCTGGGGTCCTGGGATCCAGCCCCGCGTCAGGCTCCCTGCCCAGTGGGGAGTCTGCTTCTCCCTCTCCGTCTCACCCTCCCCCTGCTTATGCTCTCTCTCTTTCTCTCTCTAAGTAAATAAATAAAATCTTTTTAAAAATTTTAAAAAATGGCCTCTACCTTTTGGCACTACGCATTTTATTTGCAACAAGATAATTTGCTCTCACTACTAAGAGGTAAGGGAAAGCATAAATAAATGTAATCTAAACATGACCTTGAAACATATTTCAGCTCTCTTCCAGCTCTCCACAAGTTGGCCGGAAAATCTTACGTGCAAAAAAGAATTACTTTTATTTTATAATTCTCTCCTCATCTGGCTCCTATTTGGTACAACTTTTTATTATTTTGTGGGTGAGTCAAAAGCTTAATTGTAGGAGGAAGAAAGATAGAATAAGCTAGTGATATGTGTGATTTGAAAACCAGACACTCTTTCTTCAGTACACGAGACTAGCGTACGTTGGTATTTGTGCAATATATACATTTTTGTTCATGCATTTGAAATACCTTTAAAAATATTCTTCTGAAAGGTCAGTGAAAGTAGTATTATTTATTGGCATTAAGTCTTGGTATCTATTTTTTATTTGTCTCCATGATGTCCGGAGTTATAATAAGTGTTTACGATTCACTAGCATCCTTACAAACATCAGTTCTTTCTTTTTCACCTTTATTAGTCAGTGTGGTTTAGAAAACAAAAATCACCCTTGTTTTTTTTTCTGATGGCCTTACTCTACTGATCAAGTGTGGCCATGCTGTTTCTCAGGACTAACTTTGAGTCACTTTCAAGCCAATATAAAACGTCTAGATGGAAACATATTTTCACTTCTGTTATTTCAAATGGAATTGGAACACTGTGTGGCCCTTTATCGTGTGCTGTCGTTTCCTCTTTGTTTGAAAATAGAAGATAAAACCTGTCAATTCACTTAGATTTAAAGCATGTCAAATACATAAGGTGTAGACTTTTAGTATTAGGATATCGCACCTTTATAACCACAGGCATTAGAGACTAGGAAAATACCATGAGCTGAACACTTAACCTCCTACAGACTTGGCAGTACGTTCTTTATATGTATTATCTCAGTTAAAATAACTCCGTGGGTACAATAGCTACATTTTAGAGAAATGGCTCAGAGACGGTGAGTGATTTGCACAAGGGCAATTACCTTGCTCTTTGCCTGCCATCTTTTCACTATCCCCCCTTCTAGCTGAGACTTTGAGATAAACTACCATGGTGGGAATCTTACTGGCAAGGTACTGTTCATCATGAAGCAGCATCAACAAGTATGAGTGTGAGTATTAGCATGGTACCTGTGGTCATTCCCGATGGCAATATAACATGGTTTCCATTAAAAATACTTGAAGAATGGGCCTCCAGTGACCTTTTGGATAAGGACCAAGATTATTACTACTGATCAACAAGGATTTATTGAGCTGTGTCAACTCTGTGTTGTCCTTGGCACTGAGAAGTGTTCAAAAAGGCATAGTCTTTGTCGTGTAGAAACTGTCTAATTTGGGAGGCAAAATTGCTCCATATGGATCTGTTACACAACAGAGTCTCCCTCTACCTTGCACACTTAATAACTAATATTTGTCGTGCTTCGTGTTCTGCATCAGGAGCTGGGAATGCCATGGTGAACTTGTCCCTGTGGGGCTTGTCTTCTAGCAAACACACAGTCCATAAATAGACACATAGACAAGGAATCACAGACTGATAAATGTGTTGAAGGAAATAAACACCATGACAAATACTAGCTAGGGGGGACAGCATACTTTAGATGGGATATCTAAGGAAGGAGGTCTTTCTGAATAAGTGTCAGTTAGGATGGAATCTTGAGGTAGCTTGATTTCAAGATGACCACCATCAGTTCTTCTTCTCCCTGCACGTGCATGATATTTCCTCATTAAGAAGAGTCCATTCCTTCATCCTCTTCAATGTGGGCTGGCTTGTGCCTGCTTCGGTCAATAGAATATAGCAGAAGTGACGTTCTAGGATTTCTAAGCCTCAGTCAGAAGATTCTTGGCAGCTTCTACTGGAACACTTGTTTCTTTTCCTCTGTAAGGCAGTCTTGTAGGAAGTTCGACTACTCCCAGGCTACTGGGCTGTGAGGAATAACTCCCAGGTTAGCTATATGGAGAGGCTATGTGGAGAGAGAGAAAGTGATGCTGGCCCGCCCCCAGCTGTTTCAGCCATCCCAGTGCAGGCATTAGATATGCAAGGAAATGAGCCATTACAGGCCCATATAACACTACCAGAGAAGAACCAAGACCCCTCACATGTGGCCCATGCCATCTGCAGCTGTCTGAGCCACTGCAGCTGAAACTCTGGGCATCAGAGCACAGAAACAGGCCATCCCCTCTGACCTCTGCTTGAATTCCGCCTGACCTATAGAATCCTACACCTCATGCAGTGGTTGCTATATTAAGCCACTAAATTTGGGAGCATCTGTTACACAGCAATAGCCAACCAGAAAGCTAAGTGTGAGAATGTGCTACATATTGTATATATTGTATATACTGCTGCTATGTATTGTACGAGACTCTAAGTATCGGCTCTGCATGGGACTGTTCATACCCTTGAAAAGCTCACATGTAATAGTGGGAACGGGTGGCGATACTCACAGTTATAACAGGGAATAGGGAATGGTACATGTTATGATAGATAATAATTACCAAGGACAGGCACCTAATTTAGCTAAAAATAAGTGATGCTCTATTTACAAGTAAGAACTGATCCAGAAGACAAGACAATGGTGAAGACAGAAAGGACAAAAAAACTCATAAGAACACAAGACTGTGATCTATGGTGCTAGTGGGAATTTGCAAAACAAAAAAGAAACGTTTGAAAAAAAAGTGTTTGTAATGTGTGTTACTCTGAGTGTGCCGAGAAGCAGACATCAAGGCAGCATTAGGCTCTCCAGGATCTTATTAGAGGAAACGCCCATGTGAAAGGAAATTGGGAAGGAGAGGATTCTGGCCTCAATAAAATCTGACCCGAAATGAAGGAGAAAGAAGGTTGGACGGAAGCCTCCTAGACAACGATGAGCTCTCAGGAAGTCTTGGCCAAGCCATTAGGGAGTCCTGGAGGCAAAAAGCAGTGCCATATCTCTCAGCAATGGGTCTGTGTCAGTATTTACATCATGCTGAATCATCTGTGGGGAGCAGTGCCTGGGAGGCTCCGTGGAAACGCACTGAGGGATTGTACAGCTGGGGCTCTCTCCCCGCTGTGCTCCCTACAGTGGGAGCTTCATGGCCATCATCTTCAGGGCCGTCATCTAATGAGTAAGTGCTTGGCTTCTGGAGCCACTGGGGGAGGGCAGAGCATTAAATGGTGACAGGACCAGATTTCAGCTTTGGAAGGATCCGTCTGCAGCTGTGCAGAGACCAGATTGGAAGGAGAAAAGTCTGGAGGTCATGGAAATCAACAGAGTGGTTTTTTGGCAATAGTCTGGTGAAAGTATGAATCTTTCTTATATGTGACTAAAGTGAATGATTCCAGAAGTTTGTCCAAGGCAAACTTAGGTGGCCTGTGATCAGTTTGATGAGGTCAGGGGATGAGGAGAAAGAGAACAACGGTGGTCCTTCGTAGCTAATGACAACACGGGGGACTGTGGACTCTCACAACAGATACCTGCAGGGGCAGGGACTGGACGCATGGCCGTCTGCTTTAAGGACACGATGACGAAGCGCCCCAGAAGTTGTTGAAATGTGGTTTGGAGTTGAGAGGAGATGGTGGGACTGGAGATGAAGAGCCAGGAGGCAGGGGCAAACATAGGAGGGACTGGGACATGGGAGCAGAGGAGATGGCCCGGGGACAAGACTCCTGGAGACCTGAGACCGTCCACATCCAGCTGAAACACTGCGTGCAGCTGCACTGTGGATTTGAATCGGAAGGAACCAGTAGAGCACCAGCTGAGGAAAGAGAGGTTTTACAGAGAAGAACGAACAAAGGCCACACGAAAGAGGGGTGGGGATGAATGACAACTGTAGAGAATTCATTGCATTTAGCAACTGGGAGGTCAGCAGTCACCAGCAAACGCGCAAATATGAGCTGAGCAGGTATCATGTGCAGAGGTGAACTTTGGATCAATAGCTACATGCCACAAAGTATGGTGTATTGTTTGTAGTGCTAGCTTTCCAAAGATCTTTTCTATTATTATGTGTTTTAATTTTTGTGCCTACAGTGTCCCTGTAGGACATCCCTGTCCCTGGTGGTATCATTTCCACTTCATAAATGAGAAGAGGAAGATACAAACGTGTCACACGGTGGACAGAGAGTGGTTTACTGGTGGAACCAAGCCTCGGTGCCAGGTGCTGCGATTCCCCTGCTTTGCAAGGAGGACCGTTGCCAGGCAGCCGTCCCCTACTGACCGTTGAGGACGCCATCCTTCCTGCTTGCCTGGGCTCCTTGGACATCATCAGAGTTAGAGGCCCTATTCAGACACAGCAAAAGGTTTTTAATGTGCACTGATGTTTTGCTCCCCTGTAACATTTAATTACTTTCAGGTGAGTATGTGTTGTGTGCTGTTGCAGATGGGTTAGCTTCTGCCCGTGTGCAGGGAAGAACGCTTTATAGAATTATTTCTTTTGTCTTAATTGTCCAAAAGTGAAATGAGTCACTGAGCTTTGAGAAGCTTCCATCTCTTGTCACAGCTATTAAAATCTACACTTTCGGCGCCTGGGTGGCTCAGTTGGTTAAGCGACTGCCTTCGGCTCAGGTCATGATCCCAGGGTCCTGGGATCGAGTCCCGCATCAGGCTCCCTGCTCGGCAGGGAGCCTGCTTCTCCCTCTGACCCTCCCCCCCTCATGTGCTCTCTCTCTCTCATTCTCTCTCTCAAATAAATAAATAAAATCTTTAAAAAAAAAAAATCTACACTTTCCTTGAATGGAGAAACACACAGTGGAAAGTTTTAGAATACGCTTTTGTTATGTCTTCGGCAGGGAAATCCACAGTAGCTTGGATAATCTGCTTCTTGTTTGTGCAAACCCATCACATAAGGGTGCCTTTTGCCGGCCTGTGGCACACACTGTTACCCAGTCGTGCCTGTTCTTACCTTTTCTCTGGCACGAAACGATGCGTCTGCCTTTGATGTGCTCCTGCTGTAAGCAAGTCCGCGGGGCTCTTTGAGAAATTTAGCCCAAGGTAGAATCTGGGTTGTCATGGTTTTTTCCCATGCCTTCAACATGCCGTTATTTCATTTCCTAACTATCCTCACGGTCATATGGAGAGTTAGTGTTGGAAGGGTTCTCAGTCTAGTTACATTGGGTCTGGAAATCCGGTTTGGCTGGAAAGAAGAACAAATTTAGCAGTGGAAGTCAAATGTATCACCAGAGGCCTCACGTTCAAGGAAGAGGTGAAAGAATATCAGATGTTTTGCAGAGACGAGCAGCACAGTGTGGGCACCATAAGCAGTAGACGGGTTGTGTCCTCCTTCGTGCCCTCCATGAGCACGCTGTCTGGAGGACGTGTGCACAGTGGCCGATCGGGGAGAGGCACCGAGGAACCTGCAGGCAGTCCCCTTCTGAGAATGCCGTTGTCATCTGCAGAGCCAGCCCTGTGACATCAGTTACTTAACTTAGTTTGAGATCCTTCTCTCTTCATTTCTGACATATTTTCTCTTCCCCAGTAAGTAGCCAGTCCTTGGGTGGCTCTTCCACGTCTCCTTTCACCCAAGGAGAACCATCTCATAAACAAAATGTGCAGATAACACTGTCTTATCTTTGACCTGACAATTGGCCTTTGGAGACACTGATGCTCAATGGAAAATAATTTATTTCTATCAGTGGAATTTCTGGCTTGTGGGGCTGGAGGAGGAGGAGCAGTATCCACGTAGGGAAGACCTCACATCCTCCCATTATAGGTAAATAGATCATGCTCCCTAGAGGCGCTCTTGCACTAGCAAGGCAAATCAATAATTAGAACGCAGTGCCTGTTACAGCCCAGGGAAGAAGTGAGTTTAGAATCACAAAGAAGGCTAGTCCCTTGCTCTTAAATGAAGCTGGAGAAATAAGGTTTGAATATGAATAACAAACACATAGCCAAGATGAAGCTGATAAACGTCATTGGAGGAAGTGTGAACAGTCGTGGGATTTGTCATATCACAGAAGCCTGCATGGAGGAGGCAGCCTTAGAGATGGCGGTAAGGGGACAGGTACATTCTCAACACATAGAAATTGTGTCTTCCAGACACGGGTAGCAGCACGACCCTCTGCAGAGAGACCCAACATGCAAGTGCTGTGGTAGAGACAACAGCAAGCATTCAGGAGGCAGATTGAAGGGGCTGGGAGGAGAAGCAGGGATGGACACCCCCCCAGCTTTACAACATGATGTAACGGAGTGAGAACATTCTTACATCACAGGGTTCTATGACCGACCAGCCTGTAACCACATCCAGACGCTCACGGTGGGCTGGTAAATTCTCAGCCAAAGCTGTAATAGGATTGTTAAGGGATTATGAAAGGTTAGTATTGTTGACCTGGGCACACGGAATAGCCATTAACTATGAATTAAATAACACTGGAACTACAGGAAGAGAGAATAACACTTAAAAATGTTCAGGACTCATTGCTGTAAAGCCCACTCATTTGGAATTTTTAATGCCATCCCCGGTTAGCCTGGAATTTACCTTTCCCCTGCTGATGAAGATGTATATAATGAGCAAATTAATTGTGTTAGCACAGCTCAGCCTTCTCAGGCGTCTTAAAGCAGGGTGGCATAGCTAATATTGGTAGACAAACAGTAAGGGGATTCTAAAGGATTTCATCTATTCATGAGAGTAGATGCTGTTCGGCAATTGTATCTCATCCGTTTTTGCTATTGTTTTGGTTGAGGGCGTCTAGATACCACAAAAGGAAGAATAAATAGGTTGAGGCCTGAATTCCCTGGACCATATGATATTCAGATGAGCACAGATACTCAGACCAGAAAGTCACACGACAGGTAGGCTTCCGGGAAAAGCCATAGAACTCAGTCGTGTTTCCAAATGGTGCACAGAACCCAGGCTTTTGGAATCTGCTGCTTTGGGGTTGCTGCTCCAGCTTGGGGTTACTCTGACACCTGTGCTCCTGAATGTGCTTTCGTGGACGATCTACCTCCTGTGCTCAGGGAAGAGGTTCCCAGCCACGCTGTAGTCTGCCAAGTTGCAGCCTGTCCACCTTGTCCTCACTTGGGCAGCCATTGATCTCAAGGTTGGGGGCCTCCTGTGCTTGGCTAGTGATTCTGTTTGAACCAGCTTTTTCCTTGTCACCCTTTAGGTTTTGTAATGAGCACAGAATACCAGCCCAGATGCTCCTGTGTTCAAAGGGTGTCCTCTTCCTGTCCAAAGAACTCCCTCATTTGAGCAGAGATTCCAAATGCATTTAACTTAGAAGAAGACTTTTTGATGTTGCTATTTGGGACTCATTAATATCTGTGTAATTTAGCAAATACACTGATAGCAGAGGGTTATTGGAAGGGCTGGAGCTGTCAAAGGCACAAGAGGGGAAGAAGAGGAGTTCTATATACCCATCTCCCAGGGCCCTACATCTTACTGGCCTTAGATTTGCTGAATCAAGATGTACAACTCAAGTTGTACTTGGTAGAACAAAGATCTGCAGTTTCTACCTAGAGGTAGCCAATGAGAATTATAATGAGAGAAAATACTAATCAATGTTGCATTGAAGCATTTAGTATTTTCTTGCCCTACAGCCAGCCCCCCAGTCTTCCTTTCCTGCTGGTACTATCATTGTTTCAACTAGTCTTTGCATCTTTAGATTAAAAATTTATAATAAAATATTTGAAAGAACTTCCTTTACGTCTGGAGGACGTAAGAGCTTAGAATGCTTATATGAGCATTGACACAAATCTGTACTCTGGTGAATTATTTGAAAAATCATTGCAAATTTAGTAGAGACAAATAACTATTAAAATTTGTATTCAGAATCTGATATTTTCTTGAGACATTCAGATGTCTATATGATGACGACTTTATTCCCCTCCCCCTCACCCCTTCGAAAACATTATACAATATCCACAGTTGAATGTGAAGGAGAAGAAATCTTTGTCTGCGGTTGATTCTCCATTTCTTCATTTCTTGTTCCACTCATCTTTTCCAGTGCTGGTTCTGAAAGGAGTGTTGCATGTTACCTCACTCCTCCCTGATGCCTTTCCAGGCGATGGTTTGGGGGCTTTGAAGAGGTTTTCAGTGGCTGATTTGTGAAGACCTGAGTGGGTGGGGCAGTCTTCCTCCAGAACTCCTTCCAGTTACTCTATAATGGCCTCATAATATGTTTGCTGTAAGAGTGATGATTCTGCCCCTTTAAGGTTCTGTTTCCTACTAAGGTGTTATGGGCCCTTCTTGCTGATGAGGAGGTGGCATGCTCTAATCAGTGCAGACCTTTCTGCAATCACATCAGGCTACTCACTCCTTGTCTGAGTCCTGCTGACTTTCTGATTTGAGGTGGTATGAAAAAAGTTTTCACATAGCATTTGTATTTTAAACTTACTTTTCTATAATCACTTGTTCAAATTTCCGGTGAGATGAAGTGGAAAGTGTAGGGAAAGACTCATAAACATTAGACCTCCATTGGCTGTATAGCAGAGCGTAGAAGGCTGAGCGGAGTTGCTCCCACTTAGGAGAATGCTTCGGGGTCTGCAGAGGAAGGCAACAGCTGTTGCTGGATATACATACTCCACATGCACCAAAAAAAGAGAATGTCTCAATTAATCAAATGTTTATCGTAAAGCATAATGTACATCTGTAACGTCTCACAGGAATAGTTTTGCATGTAGGTCACAAATGCCCAGGAATAGCAAGGCTCTTCAGAATGAAGAGAAGCCAGTCGACCATTCAAAAAATATTTACTGGGGGATGAGTGATGTGCTAAGCATGGGTAGAGGCACAGCCAACTCAAATATCCATTAGATAGAGGAGGTTCCGGCCCGTAAAAGATTGCCGTTTCATTATGAGTGACACTGATGATAAATAAATTATAACACAGTACCCTGTGGAATGTGTCAATAGGATAAGTACAGGGTGTTGTAGGAGTGAGCGGGAGAAAAAGGCCATGATGATAGCAGTGGTAGTGAGGTGGGCAGGGGGGAGGTCTGAGCAAGGCAAAGAAGAAGAAATGTTTAATCTGAGCTCTAAAAGAAGAATAAGGTTGAGGTAGGTGGAGTGCTGTCCTAAAGGGAACACCATCTCTCTGTAGCTCATCACATCATCTTTTAATCTCAACCTGTGTGACCAGTGGTTTTTGGAGAAACCATGACGTACTGATGCCCATTTCCAGTCAATTATAGAAATTCTTCTATAGAGGGGCACCTGCATGGCTCAGTCGTTAAGCGTCTGCCTTCTGCTCAGATCATGATCCCAGGGTCCTGGGATCGAGCCCCGCGTCGGGCTCCCTGCTCTGCGGGAAGCCTGCTTCTCCCTCTCCCACTCCCCCTGCTTGTGTTCCTGCTCTCGCTGTGTCTGTCTTTGTCAAATAAATAAATAAAATCTTAAAAAAAAAAATTCTTCTATAGCAAAAAATCATCAGAATGTTCTTCCTTTGGGTCTTCTGGTTGAAATTCTTTTTCCTCAAAGGATATTTTCCAAAATATATTTTCACAGAAGTCATCAGTCGTTTTCGTTCTTTGGTTATCCCAGGGAGAAGACAGACATGTCCATACTTGCTACTTGTCAGCAGATGTACCTTGTGAATTTCTTGTGACGGTGTTCATGGATCCAGGTTCACTTTGACACATTAGGAGCTTAAGTGAGAGTCTCCCCATACCTCAGTGAAGAGGCTGGGGGGGAAAGAGCTGCTGACCACTGCCTGAGGTTAGGACTTTCAGCCAGGTTTAGAGAGGCTTAAAGACACATACATAGCCTTAAGACCAGAGACTGGGCCAAATCATCCAGTCGTTCGGGGACAAGATCTGCTCTAGCTGAATTTCCCTGTGACACAACAGCAGCCTTGAAATGCCATTATTGTAGCTCATCTTGACAGGTTTAGGGGATGTGTATTAGTCGTTACACTCCAGAGAAACTTAACTAATAGGATGTGTACATGTAGATAGAGATTTATCGTAAGGAACTCGCTTTCATGATTACAGAGGCTGGCAAATCCAAAATCTGCAGGTAGACCAGCAAGCTGCAGATCCAGGGAAGAGCTGATACTGCTTTTAAGTCTGAAGATCATCTGTCAGCAGAATTCCTCCTTGCTCAAGGGAGGCCAGTCTTTCTGTTCTATTAAGGTGTTCAACTGATTGGATAAGGCCCACCCACATTATGGAGTCTGTTTTATTCATAGTTTATCAATGTAAATATTAATCTTACCCAAAAACACCCTCATAGAATGTCCAGAAAAATGTTTGGCCAGATATTTGGGCCTCATGGCCCAGCCAAGTTGACATAGAAAATTAACCATCACAGGGGGATTGGGAGTTCAACCAGCCATGAAATTATTAGATACAAGGAGTAAGCCTAGAGAGAGGAGAGACAGGGAAAGAGGAAAGAAAAGAGAGACAAAAAATCAACCCTCCAAATGAGCCACAATCCAAATTTCCAACACTTGTGAAGAAACCGATTGCTAAGAATCTATTATAGTCAATAAAACCAACATTTAAAAATGCAATTAACTTGAAAAGAGTGCTGTAGAGCAGTCTGAGTTTAAAAGTAATATATTTAAGATGCCTAAATGAATCAAAAACATCCTTTTTAAAAGGGCAGGGAAGTTACTGAGGTAGGCAGAAATAAGCATAAAAAGAGATCATAGAAAAATTTAGACATTATCAATAAGTAAAAACCAAACCCGTTTTGGGGATAAACTCTTACTACACGTATCCAAAGAGAAATTGGTAACTAGATGTTGTTACGACATTAGACCAAAGAGGACAGTGATAAACAAGATTTTTACAAAGAAATATAAAAATATAGAAGAGTAGCTTTGAGATTTGGAGCCCAGATGGAGATCCTTTAATATTATTTCATTGGAGATTCGTATGAGATAAATGGCTGGAGCATGTGTGGAGCTGAATGAAGTCATAGCCAAAATGATTCAGAATTGCAATCTTCAGATCAGAAGTGTACTCTGTGAACTGAAAAGATAAATACAAGTCTATTCCATGGCATGTCCACGGCATATAATATTTGCAAACCGTGGAGAATGAAGAGAAATTCCCAAGCTACCACAGAGTAACATCAAATCACCTGCAAGAGCATGCCAGTTCAACTAACAGTGTACTTCTCATCTATGGTAATCAAGGTTAGAAGGAAAGCAGTTGCCACCTTAATATTCAAGAAGCATCAAATCTAGGCATTTTTTTCACAAATGGAGTTTATATACATAGACTATAGAACGAGCACTGAAAGAAATATTCAGGGATGTTCTTCATTAAGAAGATAAATGTGAAAGGAAGAGAGAAGAGATGGGGATCAAGAAACAAGGGGTACAGAAGTGGATGTAAATAATAGCAACTAATTTAGTTAAATGCTAAATGTAAAACCAGCATTTTGCACTAAACGAAGATAAAATCTCTGGCAACAATAACAAGGCAGGAATGCAGTATTTCGATGAAATATACAATTACTGAATAACTTCAGATTTTATAAGAATTAATTAACCTCAGATTTTATTTTAAATTAATATTTAGTATATGTAACAATGAAAACAACCACGAAAGATATAAAACATGATAAACAACCAAAAGTAAGAAATAAAAGGAAAAAATGTTAAATTAAAAAATAAATAGAAGGGGACAAAAAAGGAAAGAAAGAGAAACAATGACAATATATAAAACACAAGATAAAATGGTGGAATTAAGCCCCTGTGTATCAGTAATTATTGTGAGTGTAAATGGATTGATATTCTAAAAATCCAGCTATATAAAAATGACACAGCCAAACAAAATTAAGAAGAATACTAATAAAAAGAACACTAATAATGCCAATACCCCACAATAGAATTTAATGCACAAATTTTAGTAAAATAGATGGTATATGATAAACACAAAAGGGCAAGTCTATTAAGAAGTTATAGCAATATGAAACAGTATACCTTGAACTCCAAAAAGGAAACTGACAGAATCACCAAGAGAAATGGACACATTCATTAGCAGTTTAACATTCTAACATGTTTTTATCAGAAATTGATAGATCGAAATAACAGAATACTAGAAAGTAGATGGAAGGTTTTAGCAATGACATTAAGAAGCCAGGTATGTTACACATACACAACTTATACTCCGTATATTGAGAATGACCACAAGGCAATAAATTGGAAATCAACAATAAAAAGGTAGTTAATAAAGTCCCATGTGTGTGGGGATTTAAAAGTACACCCCTAAATAACTCATGAGTTACAGGAGAAATAACAATGGCAATTTAAAAATGCTTAGAACCATAACAACGCTAATGATACTATAAATCAATTGTATGCTACCACTATCTGGGAAAAAAATGGAAAAATCAATACCTTTCACTATGCATCCATCCATTCCCTAATAAATGAAGGTCATATCCATTTATACAACTTTGCTACAAAGGGTTTGTGGGAAGCATTTTTAATTGATGGCAGCTATTTGATATTATTGATTCTAATGAAGGTTCTCATTTTGCCAACAAAAGTATGAATCGCTGCCTGTCCAAGCTTAGCACAAAGGAAATATTTGTTTACAAAGAATGAAAGTGCAAAATCACTGGGAAGTTGTTGCAGGCAGTTCCTGTGGCAGGGAAGACTGTTCATGTCGGCCCACAGCAAGAGAAGAGAGTACTTAACAACAAGGTTCATCATATAGGAAACATGGGAAAGATGCCAAGACTGCCTTACAGAGGTGGGAAGAATATTCCAATCACCAAGAGATAATGTTAACAGTGGAGAGAACATGGCAGCAACTTCAATATGTATTCATTCATTCATGGCTTATGACAGAGGTCAGCAAACTCTTTCCATAAAGGACCACATAGTAAATGTTTTAGCTTTTGTGGGTCAAATGGCTTCCATTCTGACACTGTAGTATGAGAACAGTCATAGACAATTCATCGTCAAGTGGATGTGTTTGTGTACCAATAAAACTTTATTTACAAAAGTGATGATGAGCCTGATTGGGCTTGAGGGTACTAGTTGTCTGGTCCCTTGGTCTAAAACAAAGAACCAAAATGGAAAATTTGAGTTGGAAAACAATTGTTTTATCTTGATTAGTGTTCACGTAATCTGGATGGAGTATGCAGAAGTTTTCAATTCTTATTTGTTTTTGTCCTAAAATATACTTTGTAGAACTGCATTAAATGTATTTGAATAAAATGTTCACAGGTATTCAGGTTACTCTTGAGTTTACTCTGACAATATCTATGTGCTACTTTCATCAAATCTGGGTTGTTGTTTTTTCTGCTCATCAGTGCTTATGATATACTAGAATTGGTAAAAATATTTGCATCCACAGTTATTATTTCTAGAGTTTTAGAAATAATTGGCTGTACTTTACCAGTTGGTCTCAATTGACAGTTTATGGAAAATGATTATCTACCAAACCACAAAAATAAATGATAGGTAGAAAGATAGATATATAGGTAGATAAAAAATAAAATCATTTTTCGCTTACACATTTGAATGTATACAAATCTCATTTAAAAGAGAGTTTAAGCTTGTTTTTAATGTTTTCCTGAGATGCATTATTTGCAATGTATATCATATATATACGTGAAAAACTGTCTTCTCATGAAAAAGTATTATTAATGTTAAGTCTGAATCTTAAATCTGATTATAAGCCATATAAGTAATCTCTAACAATAAAACAGGGAACGGGCCATGAAAGCCATCTCTGAATTTCCATAAGCTTTTTTTCCTCTTTATACTGCCATCTCTGTTTACTTTCCCTGAATGAATGTCTAAATAATGGCAGTGTGATAACAGGAATATATCACTGTGATAAATATCCAGTCTCTACAGATCATCTGCATTGTCCTGTGTGCGTAAAGGAAAATTCATTTATTTACATGTCATAAAAGACTGCTTTGATTAATGTTATTAGTGGCTAGGAATGGGATTCTGTTCCCTGAGATAAGGACCTGTGATATTAAACAGTATTCAGTAGAAACTGGAAAGAGAAAAACATTTAGTTTTCTTATCATTTAAATATTCATGTGTATGGTAACTGTCAGAATCAAGAGAAAAATAATTTTGTGTTCAAAATGGGGGAAATAACAACTCAAGAATATATCCCACAGCATTAAAACATATATAGAGCAATCTATTATATCATCCATCAAAGAAGAATAGAATTTATAGAAACTTTCACTTCAATATCTTAGTTTTTACAAGGCACCTACAATTAATACTTTTAGAGTTGATAGGGTTTCCCATGAAACTTCAACAGCAACCGTAGACAGCTATGGAAGCATAAGGAAAGGCTGGAAGAGAGGAGATTATACCCTATACAAAGTACCAAATCTCCCTGAAGGATCTTAGAAATGGATTAGCACTATTAACATAATAAAAAAATAAAAAATAAATAAAAAAAATAAAAACAAGGATTTAAAACTACTTCCTTGTTAAAAAAAAAAAAAAAGAAAAAAGAAATGGATTAGCACCTCTCTTGGGGTGACGGGTGGGAGGTTGCTTCACTAAGCTAGAACCAGGCTTCCCAAAGGCTAGTGAGAGAATTAGTGGAAAAAATTAATTTCTCCTCTTACTTCTCCCCAGTATTGCTTTGGGTATGTATTGGGGAGGGGGAGGGCAGTCCTTCCCTGCCCCCTTTGCTACAAGAAAACTATTGCAATAGCCAGGCCACTGATATTCTTAGGGTGGATGATCATATCAGGGCAGTACAGCATCCTCACTAGGTGAGGAATTGATGAAAGGGGTCTCTTTGGGTCTGACCTGCCCTCCTTGGGCATCTCTTCCTCTGCCCATACCCCTTCTAAACACCAAGCAGTGGTGAACCTCAACCTCAGGAGATGAAATTTAGATAAGAGACTTAGAGAAAACCCTGATCAGAGGGTTACCTGGTATTGTTGAGGGAAAAGAAGGGGCCCACAGTTGTTCTGTACTGCCAGGGGCTTTTACCCTTGGGAATTGGGCCCTCTCCACTACACAGAGCAGCTGAGACTCCTAACTGAGGGCTTCTCAGCCTTAGCAGTAGTGACATCTGGGGCCATATAATTCTTTGTTGTGGGGGTTGTGGAGCTGTCCTGTCCATTGTTGAACATCCCTGGCCTCTACTCACTAGATGCCAGTAGCATCTCCCTTAACCCAGGTGTGATAACTAAAAATAGCTCCAGACATTGCTAAATGTCTGCTGGGGGGCAGCATTGCCTCCAGGTGAGAACTCTGTCCTAGAATAACGTATACTCATAGACTAAAATAACCGAGACCCAAAGAGTACATACAACCTCTAAGAAGAAAGCAAAATGAAAACCATATAACCACTGCAGTAGAATTGCAGAGGGAGATGGCCCAAGAATGTAAACATAAATAGACTCAGTGAGATAGTGGAAGAGTGTACCAATATAAAGCACATAATAGTAAGTTACAAAAGTTAACCAAGTAGAAATATATAGTATGAAAACCATGAGTGTTAAAGTAAAGGATGCAGGTATTGGACCGAATAGAAGAATTGAATACAGCTGAAGAACAACGGTGAGCTGCAAGGTAAGGTTCAAGAGTCCTCCATAAAATGTTGAGAAAGGCTAAAAAGAAGAGAATTACAACAGAAGTGCCAAAGACATGGCGAGTAGAAATATAACTAGCAACACATGGAAGAGAGACCCAGAAAGTCTAAGAAAAAATGGAATGGAAGCATTGTGTGAAAAAAATAATGAAGAGAAGCTCCATTATTAAAAAAAAAGGAGGAGGAGGAGGAGAAGGAGGGGAGGAGGAGGAAGAGAAAGGGAAGAGGAGAAGGAGGAGGATGAGTAAGGAGGAGGAGGAGGAGGAGAAGGGGAGGAGGGGCAAGAGGAAGAAGGAGGAGAAGAAGAAGAGGAGGAAGAAGATTAAAGATACTTGATGGAAATGGCTCAGTGGGTTTTCAACATGATAAATAAGGAAAACATATACTTAGGCATATTTGAGTAAATTTTTCAATGATGAAACAAAGGGAATTCCGGAAGTTCAAAGAAGGAAGTAGTAGACTTCCAAAGAACAAGAATCAAACCGACAACATAATTCTCAACATCAGCACTAACTCTAAGAAGTCTTGCAGACTGAATATTTTTGTCCCCCAAGTTTCATATGGTGGAGCCCTGACCTTCAGTGTGATGATATGTGGAGGTGGGGCTTTGGAAGGTAATCAGGTCATGAGAGTGGAGCCCTCATGATGGGATTAGTACCCTTTTAGGCAGAGACACAGGGAGCTTGCTCTGTCTCTGAGTGTATACAATGAGGAAAGGCCATGTGAGGATACAGTAAGAAGCCAGGAAGAGAGCTCTCACCAGCAACCAAATTGGCTGGCACCTTGATGTGGGACTTCTAGCCTCCAGAACTATAGGAAAATACATTTCTGTTGTTTTATGTTCTACGGTATTGTGTTATGGTAGCCTGAGCAGACTAACATAGTCAGGGTAATACTTTATCCTTACTTTGAACATAAAAACTATATCTAACCAAATTTTCAATTAAATGTGAGAGTGTGTTGAAAATATTTTCAGGCGTGCTGGTTTTCAGAAGATTTGCTGGACAAAAATCCACTTTGAAAACAGTCTGAGAGGAATCGCTCAACTCCAGGAAATGGCTGCAACAAATATAGAAGGATGGTAATATATGTTAGGTACTTGATTGTCATCTAATAAGGCCAAGCCAAGAAAAGGCAAAGGATATCTTAACTCAGAACTAAAATTTTGGAATGTACCAAAGAGTGGGCAACACAGTGAGAAGATCAAAGAGATGTGAGAACTTGCTTAAACACATAATAGGGGAAAGATCTAGATACTAATAAGTTTAAAAACTCAATAGTGAATATGGATCTTAATAAAGAGTGACCATGGACAGAAGAAAAATAGAATGTGTTACATTTACATCAGCCATGGAAGAGAAAAAAATTCATCTATCTAACAGAAGGCAGAAAAGGAAAATAAAAACTAAGATTAAATATAGCAAATGGAGATATGACACAGGATGGTAGGAACAAATCAATATAAAAAATTTAGATACGCTATACTCAGCAGTTAAAAGATGGAAGCTACAGGACTGGATTAGAAAATAAGATTTGACCATTTGTTCCCTAGAAAAGTCATGCTTAAATCGAAAGATAGAGAAAACATGAAAATAAGAGGATGTAAGACTGATGAATCACAGACCTGTACCTCTGAAACAAATAATACATTATATGTTAAAAAAAAAAGAAGAAGAAGATAGTAGGAAGGGAAAAATGAAGGGAGGGAAATTGGAGGGGAAACGAACCATGAGAGACTATGGACTCTGAGAAACAAACTGAGGGTTCTAGAGGGGAGGGGGGTGGGGGGATGGGTTAGCCTGGTGGTGGGTATTGAGGAGGGCACGTACTGCATGGAGCACTGGGTGTTACACACAAACAATGAATCATGGAACACTACATCAAAAACTAATGATGTAATGTATGGTGATTAACATAACCTAATAAAATTTAAAAATAAATAAGTAAACAACAACAACAACAAATAAGATGTCAATTATGAACCAATGAATACTGGGGTAACAAACTTAAAATCTAACAAAATAGATTCCAGGACATGAACATCACAAAGGACAAAGAGGGATACTACATTGTATAAGGAGCTTTACTGTAAGAATACTCTTATCACTGTGAAACATATTCAGGGAAAATAGATTTAGTAGGAATAGATTGTAGTTTGAGACTGCAACATATTCCTCTAAGAAGTGGTTCAATCAAGCTGCCAAAAAAGCACCATTATTAAAAAATCTGAATGATATAATTAATAAGCTTAGATATTATATTTAGATAGAACTCTAAAACCAGCAAAGAACATATATTATTTTTGCAAACTCACAGAGCATATACTGAAATGGTCCAATATACGCTTCTCATTTCTTTTACTTTTCTTTTGATACGGAACAGGACTTCTTACAGTACATCATCTGCAGATGAAACAATTATTTACATATAAAACAGAATCAATAGACAAACTATTATAATCAGAGTTCAACAGTCTTGCTGGAAGCAAGATAAACTCACAAAATGTGGAAGCAAGTCTCTATACCAGCAATTTGAGTATATAATCCAATGTAAGATATCATTCACAACAGCAACAAAAACTATCAAGTGTCTGTATTTACAATGTCTATGGAGAAAAATGTAAAATTCCCATAAAGACAGAAGACAATCTGAATATCTGAAGAAACATTCCTTTCCTGAAATGATACAATTTTAATATTATAGAGATGTCAATTCTCCTAATTAATCTTTAAATTCAGTATTTTGGTTGGGTTTATTTAGAAACGTGATGAGCCTAATGTAAAATTTGTATCGAAGAACACATTTCCGTGAAAATGACAAGAATATGACAAAAATACTGGAGAGGAAAGACTTGCTTTAACAGATATTAAGACATACACAAAAGCCATAGTAATCTAAATAGCACGGTTTTAATCTAAGGCCAAAACGTAGACAACTAGGATACCATAGAAAGCCTCATTTGGGAACAGTATAAAAATATATAGTGTTTAATCACATTAAGTATCGAAATAGTCTATGACCCAAATTAGTACTCTGAGGATATAACCCAAATAAATTCTCAGACCACTGGGAGACATGTCCACGAGGGTTCATTATGATGTTGTGTGTACTGGCCAGGAACTGGAGACATCACTGGGGATGCCTTGTGTAGGATGCAGAAAGTGTGTACTTCAGAGCATTATCCAGCAGTCAGAAGCCATCAGTATGTGTGAATACTACTGCATCATGGATAGATCCAAAAAGCACATTGTTGAGTGGGGGAAAAAAAAAAAAGTGAGAAAAAGAATGTAATCTATTACACAATTGTGCCCATTATACAACAACACATAATAACAAAATACATCATGTAGACATACACCTACGGCTGAAACCAAGGACAGACATTTTACATGAACATGTACAACCAGTGTATATTGGGATGGCTATTTCCAGAGGATGGGAGGAGGAATGAGGACAAAAGCGAGCACATGCACGTGCACATACATTAGAGATAAACCCATGCATGCATGCATTTACAGCTAACACACACCACCGTAAGTGAGTTGCCTTATGCAAGCAAATTATGATAATCTGCCATGATCTGTGGATTCCAAAATGAAAGAAAACAACAAAAGCATGATCTTGGTTGTCCAACATTCAGTTCATTTAAAAATCTTGTGACAACAAAAACTAGGTTCAGACTGCACAGGGGGAATATCTCCAAGGGACCTATTTTGACAAAGCTAGAAGGCCCTGGCAAAGTTAACATTCCAATGATGTATCCTGGGGGAGGTTTCCCCAGAAGAGTGTCCCTGGATTCATGTAAGATGAGAAAAATAGCTGGGAAGAGATTTCTTATCTCTCAGAAGAATTGTAATTCCAGAGGAGCAGGAAAGGTTGCCAGTTTCATTTATTTTCAGTATCTATCTGTGCCCCTCCTCAGTGGACAGAATGACTTGCAAAGATCTCCTGGGCTGGTAAATGTATCTTTCTTTGTTGCGAGCTTGCCTACCTTTCTCTCCTGGAAAATTCATTTACGGTTTGAACAGCTGGAACAGCTGGCTCAACTGTGCAAACCAATGCACCTCCTGGCTTAGTTTAGACTGGGGTGGCTGAAACAGAGAACCACAGAAACTGAAAGCTGGGCAGAAAAAGCAGTTCTTTCCACACTGGAGGGACAAAAGGTGGAGAGATTTAGAAAGGCCAGGGTTTGGAGAAAGTCCAAGCTCTCTGTCTTCTCGGAACTCCTTCACAGTCCTAGGGAAAAACCCATGCATTAATAACATGGGGCCTGCCAATGTCCTAAGGTTAAACTCATATTTTCAAGGGACAATAACTGTAGGATACTCAAGCACATGAGAATTAAAATTGGGCATGGTAATTATTTTTCCCCTCCTAGTTGCATAGAAAGGTCAACTGTGGCCAGAGAAATTCAAAGGCAGTGAATGTAAGCACATTTCATAAAGAAACTTTGGAGTTGCCCTGAAGGGAGTACTCAACTGAGAGAATAAAGACCAACTGTCTTTGGAAATAGAATTATCTCCCAATATAGGACTGAAATGAGTCAAAATTATAAATAATGCCAGCACTGGGTCTATTTCCCGCCTCACTCAGCCTCCCTTTTGTTTCCATGTCCCTTAAGCCCTGCTTGGATTTATTGACTGCCCAGGATCCTGATGTGTGGTCTCTCAGGATGCTCTGCATGGTCTCTGTATACCCATTCCCCAGTATCCAATCAAGATCTTCTTCTTAGGGCTTCTGTGGAGTCCTCGGGGCCATGGAGCAAAAGGGGCTTTGGCTTTATCTGAAAGGAACACTGGAATTCTAAATACTATTGCATGTTAACAAAAATATTCTGCTGCTGGGGCGCCTGGGTGGCTCAGTCGTTAAGCGTCTGCCTTCGGCTCAGGTCATGATCCCAGGGTCCTGGGATTAAGTCCCTCATCGGGCTCCCTGCTCAGCAGGAAGCCTGCTTCGCTTCTCCCTCTCCCACTCCCCCTACTTGTGTTCCCTCTCTCACTCTGTCTCTCTTTCTGTCAGATAAATAAATAAAATCTTTAAAAAAAACCAAAAACCAAAAAACTCTGCTGCTAAAACATCAGCAATCATAGGTTATCAGTTACTTTTTCAGAATATAGAATATCTGGTGTGCTTAACAGTGGCTGAATGGTTTAAGATGCTTGCCCTCCTATCCCAGTATGAACTCATTCGCATCCTTCAGTAAGTCATTCAGCAGCTTTGAGACTCGATGACCTAACTTTAAACTACCAGCAGTGACATCTACCACATCTCTAAGAAGTAGAATGCCCGGATGGTGGTGTCTGGGCTGGCTGGCAATGGGAATGGTTCTTCCCAGTGCAAGAGCTGCAGCCATATCTATAGAAGGGAAGGTTATGAGCAGTCTGGAATGCCACAACAGGAGTTCCAGACAACTAAATGCAGTGATAGAACAGACCAAACGTCCGTCTTCTGTTTATTATCACCAAGCACTAGCAATTCTATACAATGTCAGTGATAAAATATTCCACCTCTTGCGGTGGTTCTAGTCACTCCACACCCCCACCTTCACCATCACTGCTGGGAAGTTTAATGCCCTCTATAGGCATAAGAGGATTCCTTGTTCTTAGGCATTTGTGGAGACAGGGTTTGACCCAATGGAATGACAAATACCTAGATCTTGTAGAAGGTGGATCACTCCACATTCTTGCTGCTCATTCATGTTATATGCGAGGTCAGCTCCTTCTAGGCCTCCCAAGTTGTTGACCAAATGATAAAATCACCAGTCGCTCCTTAAGGTTTGCTCTTTTTTTTTTTTTTTTTTTGCCTGCAAGAAATATTCTATCCTCAGCAATATGATATGCTTGCTTATATAACCATTAACTTGCCTTATAATGATTGCCAAATCATTGCTTGTAACATGGATCTGCATGTTAGTTTTTCCTTATAAAGCTAGGTCATTGATCTTTCTATATTTTAGCTCTTGGCCATTTTGTTAGGGTCGTACCCTTGGAGATTAAATGAAATATTTCCAGTTGAGGAAGGGACAACAGTACACCTAAAATTTATTTAATTTGAAAAATAAATTTTAATTAACGTAGGGAAAATATTCATTAACCAGTGAAAAAAGTATCTATAAATTCAAAGATGTATGTATTTGTAACTGGAAATAGACTGCTGTCAAATTTTGGACATTGTGTTTGGGATTTATTTAAATGTTCTTTTTTGGTGAGAGGATTGGGGACTTTTAGCTTATAAAAATCTTATACATTAAGCACTCATGTCCATAATCAAAGATCTTTCTAGAGATCAAATTTGCACATGAACATTCCTGCCTACTTATTTTCAATACTGTTTTGAGTGTTCAGTAGAGACATACTCTGTCTTAAATTTATGGCAAAAAGATTCAAAATCATTTGAGAGTCTGGCTATACACATTCTACACTGGGTTTAATCTAAATGTGAGCAGAATAAAGCACAGTAGAAAAACCCTGACAAACTCTCTTCTTTTGTTCCATTTCCAGTGAGAACAATTATCCCATAGATTCACAGTTATAACTGCTCGGACATTATCAGTTGTTCAGCTGGGAGAACTCACCCTGCAAGGGCAAGTTACTTTGATAACATGAAGAAGACATTCTCACATGTTTAGAAAGAGAAACAGACACGGGTTACATAATGGGGGATAATTTGGACTAGGAAAGATGTGCTGAATGCTAAATGCTTTAGCTGTGTTGAGGGCACCTTAGAAGAAAAGATGAAGTAGTTATGTCTCATTATCTTTAAGTCAAATAGTAAAAGGTAGAATTTCAGGATTCTAAATTGTCATTATAGTTCATGCCAAAGCCACTGAGAACCTAAGAACAGTGCAATCGATTTCCCAGCAATCCTGCCATGAGCTGTTGAATGGGGCTCCAGTTTTGGGGCAGCTTTCTACCTGGTGATGCTTATGTTGTTGTGTTTGAGAGGGATGCTATTTAAAACACTGCCTACAAGGAATCCAGCTGTGCCTGGTCCCAGCTGGACAGACTGACTGGAACCATGATGAGAGCCATATGGGTTGGCTGTGAGCAGAGACTCTTCAACCATTTCCATGTTCAGTGGTGGGAGTGGTACTTGGTCTCTTCCCTTTCCTTGAACAAGAACAGAGAAGGAAAACACACACATTGCCCGGGAGCTAATGATCTACTAAATAAAGACTTGCCTGAGTTTTCTATTTAGGACTCTGTCTGTTTTGACCAAAAGTATTGGTAATGTGGAGGTAAGCTGAACTAGTTGTAAACAGTGCATGCTTTTCTGGGTGAGAGCATGTTTTAGGATCTGCGGGTGTCAAGTTTAACTTGAGATTCCCCCTTATAAAGTGTTAAGTGGCCACTTCATAGGGGGTATCGGAAGACAGAAAAAGGCTTGAGTTAGCTTGAGCAGGATATTCCCTGGGGCAGGGGGAGATTTGTGTGTCTGAGTTTGCTGTCCGTGGCAATTGAAGGTGGTGTAAGTGGGGGGGTCTGCCGAGTGGCAGATGATGTTTCTCCTAGGTGGTCATTGTTCAGGAACCCCTCAGGCGGCACTGAACAGTTCTGGGGGAGGCAAATTGAAAATACCCTGAGGTCTTTAGCACAACTTGTTAAACCAATGAAAATCTGCCCCAAAGAATAGTTTTAGGACCATAGTAGCTTATTTCTATAGACATGTGCCTTGCCTCAGCAGTCTCCTATAGCAGCGGTTAATTCTATTTCCAAGTAAATCCATTCCCTAGAACATTTCTGTAAGTGTGTTGCTCAGCACACTTACTACCCAGCAGTTTGCTTACCTAGAAAATGCCTTCTCACTCACCCTTGAGGGGAGTGCTGGCAACATAAATAACCCTCTTGGAAGCATTCATGCTTTCTGACTTTAGATGATTGAAGCATAAGGGACCAGCACAGCTGGGACAATCAATACCAGAAAAAAAAAAAGAAGACAAATGATATCTCCTAGCTTCTTTCCCTCCTGCCATTAAAATTTTTTTCTTTTGTGGTTTTTTTAGGTGCATTTTTATTAACTATATTTTATCAAAAAAAGTACATGTGTAAAAAAGCAAAATAAGACATTCAAAAGTAACCTAGAACCACCCTCCCCAGAAATTGTTAGCAGACTTAAAAGTGCTTTTTGAAATTATAAATGTGTATACAAGCAGAAATATGTGTATATATATGTGCATGTTGCTCCTGCAAATGGGGCATATCCTATGCACTCTTGTGTGAACAACCCTCATTTGTGAATATTCTGGTTGTGATGCATGTCGCCTTAGTAATAACCTGAGACAGAGCATGGTGAGATTTGCTTCCCTGTCTGCCGACCATGTACATACATACACACTTACCCTACACACAAGTCCGTGCACATACAGAATGCACACAAAGATATATCAACAAGTCAAGAGAATGTAAACTGCTACTTTTAATGAAGCCTTATCAGACACAAGATGGAAATGTCTGTGGCATATGCAAGAGGAAAGAGGTCTGTTCCCATGCCTAGAAAAGCAATATAAAATGAGTTGGACGAGCTAAACCATAGACAGAGGGCACAATTCCAGGATGGCAAGAACAATATGCAAAAGAGTGGTGTGGAAGGTCTTGGTAAATCCTTGGGGGGTGGGGAATCTCCCGAGACCTTTAGAAAGATTCACAGGGGAGAGTAGCCCCTTTCTGGCTCAGAGTTGGCTGAGGCGCGGGACAGACACACAAGAGCCTCCAGCACCAGCTGAGATGGATCACATCTGAGAATCCTGGGGCAGGGGGCAGCAGAGATGTTAGCCCTGCCAGGAAACTGCTGCACAATGTCTCAGCACTGTCCCTGAAGATCATGGAATGGATCTAGGAAGAAGCTTCCATTGTTTGCCAGCAGCTTTTGGAGACATGATCACACGCATGGGCAATGTGTGCCCATGCTGCAGTGAAAAGTAGAGGGGATCCAAGAAACACGCAGATTGCTCCCCGTTTCAGTGTTGCATTCCCACTAAATACCCCATTGCATTCCCACTAAATACCCTGTTTCAGTGTTGCATTCCCACCGAATCAGATGGCTCTTGACTTCTCTGATGCCCGAGATAACTGGAGTACCCTCAAAGATTAGGGCTGGGACTGGAAGATGGGGTGTAAGGGTGCCTTCTAAAGGAAGAGAAGTTGGGAAGGGAGCTGTGAGCAATGCAACTTGAACGGGACAGAGTGCTACCCACAAGGGTTGGCTTTAAACCAGAATATCTACAACATCTTGAAGTGAAGAGTAACTTTTCTGCCTCCTGTGTGCACCCATCTCAGCCATGGCTGCTGAATCTGGTCTACTGTTTCCAGTTTCTTGATGGTACTAGTAATGCTGCAATGAACTCAAGTGTGAGTGCTCAAGGAGGAGTTTACCTGTGAGATGAAATCAACAGCAGGATTGACATTTTCCCAGATTTTTCTCCAAAAGTATACAGATTTTTACTTTCACCGGTAGTGTATGAGAAAACCTGTTAATTCACAAGCCAGCCAACTGTGTGTGCAACTGTACATATTAATACTTCCAATCTGGACTTTGAAAATAAAATTCTACTTTTACGGGATATTTCTTTAATCAGAATTATGCTATCATTTCATGATTATAAGCCATTGCTGTTTTATGTGATCTGCCTATTCATATCTTTTGCTCATTGCTTTTGAGTTGTTGAATTTTTAAAATGGATTTGAAATCTTTATATAGTAAGGAAATTAGTCCCCTTTCTTTTGTTAGCATTACATATATTTTCTCCTTGTTTCTTCATTAAGCAGGGTACTGGATTGTGTGTGTGTGTGTGTGTGTGTGTGGTTTATTTGTTTGCTTGTTTGACATATTGGGGATGGTATATATATCCTGCCTTAAAGAGGGAGTTTTCATGAGGAATGGGAGGTGACTTTCATCCATTGCTCTTTCTTTTTAAAAAGATTTTATTTATTTGAGAGACAGTGCATGAGCAGGGAGGAGGGGCAGAAGGAAAGGGAGAAGCAGACTCCCCGCTGAGCAGGGAGCCCAAGTTGGGACTGGACCCCAGGACCCTGGGATCATGACCTGAGCGGAAGGCAGACGCTTAACCAACTGAGCCACCAGGTGCCCCATCCATTGCTCCTTCAATTCGCATGAAAAAATGGCCTTCTATTAAAATGGTAAATGATTCAATAGCTTTCCTTAAGTTACTTTTTTCCTTGGGGATGATGCTTTAGTTAATAAAATCACATCTGATTTCTGCAAATATTTTGCCGTTGTTTTTGTTTGCATTAACAAGTAGGATTACTTTTTTCTTTGTTTTACACTTATACCAACTTGATTAGAAATTTTTACCAATATTAATGCAGGCCTTTCAAAATAAGGAAGATTTTTATCTTGCTATATTGTGTCCCAATTTAAAGAGTTTAATCATCATATGTAATAAGTGGAGTTCCATAGGATAAACTCACAACTTACCTTTAGCTTTATTCCTTCATTTTACTAGGTTTATTCTTTCCTTTCCCCTGGATGAAATGCCGGCAAGACCAAAAGGTTTTTTGTTTATTCTTGTATAATACTATAACAACTCTAATATTAATTATTATTAATTTCTGGATGATGCTATCATTGATAGTAATTACTATTAATTAGTGAGTTAATGATTAATATTAATCAGGTATTAATATTAATACTACTATCATATTCAAATTCCTGTGTATTTAAATTTCAACAATGCTATGACTTACCTACATTGGACCAAGAGACCATACTTTTCTGTGATTCCAACCTCCCCCTTAGTTGTTACAACCACTTTCTACTCCTGTATACTTTTACTAATGTCAAGAGTTCAGTAATCATTCTGCCTTCCCTCTACAGAAACAAGAAAATACCTTTATCATTTTTAATTCTATCACCCACCACATGACACTTCATCATCCTAATTTGGAATTTTCTATTAGGCTTCCTCTATTTAAGAATACTGTAATATTAGGATTCCTCTATTTAAGAATACTGTAATAACATTTATACTTCTCAACTGTATCATCAATCATGTAATTTTAATTGTAAAGTTTTTGGTTTGATTGTGCACCACTGCTTCTTCCCTGTTCCTTCTCTCCCTAGTATCGTGTCTGTAGTCTTTACCATACAGGTTTTTGGAGAATTTGCTTGATTTTCTTTTCTTTAGCAATGACACATGGTTGGATTGAGTCCTGGGATAATCATTGGATTTTTTTCTTCTTTTTCATCCTCACCGAAAAAGATGGATTTCCCAGGTGTAGGAGGCGTTTAGAATTAGGATAAAACCTTAAAAACAAACCAAATACAGCTACCATGACTGACCCTTCCTAATTAAATAAACCTCTCTTAGTGACAGAACCAGCAACCTGGTTCGGAAAAGTATTTAAAGACAAAAGTCATCCCTGCTGAGAAGAGCACAGGTTTTGAGACAGTAAGAATTCTGTTTCAACTGTATAATATATTTTGGAATAGAGTTCATTTAGTCTTAAATTCCAGCAAATCATGATATGCATGGTATAGCTAAATCTTAAATTGTTTCTTCACTTGAATATAAGATCGCAACTCTAAGACCTAATCTTTTGTTTGGGTTGTAGCATTTAAAAATTGTGAACGGCTTGCCACCCTTTCAGATAAGAATTTTTTACATTTAGAAATCCAGATTTTCAGCTTTTCTTGAAAAACTGGAAAATCTGGTAATACTGGTCTTGTGTAGGCGGTACATATCATCTTGCTGACAGTGAGTAAAATATGCACGGCAGTGATCATAGAATTATCCCCTGGTGGTTCTTTACCCAGTGTACTACCCGGGGGCATTGAGCCTGTGAGGCCCGATTCTGCATGAGAAGGGTGGGTGCTCAGAGCCAACTGCGTCCCCAGCATCACCCTTTTGTGGTTTCTATTCTGAAAGGCTCTGCTGCCCCACAGTTTTTCCCTTTCTTTCTTGTTCTCCTTCATAAATATATAGCTACTTTAATACTTCTCCAAATGCATGCTGATTTTTTTTTATGAACAACACGGCAGTTAATGAAAATTCCTTTCTCCCAGTTCTTCAGACAAAAATCACAGAGTCCATCTTGATTGGCCTCCTTGACATTTAAGCAAAGATTTGAAGGAGCCTGCCCAGATACCTGCAGGAAGCCAGGAGGAAGGGAGTTTCACAATGCCCTCAGGGATATGCACGCTATATTTGAGGAGCAATAAGACATCCAGTATAGCGGGACTTGAGTGAGAAATAACCTCAAACCAAGGAGGTTTGTTGACGGAGTCACACTGTAATGCTGTTCCCTGTAATCATTTTTGTTGCATTTCTTTACATTATTATTTCTCTGATACCTGCCCCCACCCCCGCCAAGTACTTTTCATTGCATTCCAGGACTTCTCCCCAGTATATCTTTTTTTTTTTTTTTTGTGGTGGGAAAAAGAGCGTTCAGGCCCTGAAAAGTGTCCATTGCAACATGCTTCCCCCATATGAAACTTCTGTTGTTGAATCAGGTCTGGGTGGTGCACGATGGTTTTTCATATTAAAGATCTCTTCTTTCTTGGCATGAATTATGCAATATCTTAGGTAGTGTTGATGTTGTTTTTGGAAATGTTTTTGGTGAGGTTGGGTGGAGTCTGGAGCTGACAGCCAAGAAAGAATTCTTGAGACGTCTTTGGTATAAAATGGTGGTCTTATTAAAGCACAGGGACAGGACCCGTGAGGAGAAGTTGCTGCTGCCCCTGAATTGTGAGGGGTGACTGATTCTACACTTGGGAGTTAAGGTTAAGGAAAAAGGGAGGTTTTCAAAAGAACTTCCATATGCTAAAGAGGACCTAGAAGATTCTGCAGGCTTTGCCATTGTCAAGTTAAGATTGTTTTTCCCTCTAGGAAAGCATTAACAGTAAGACAGTTGGCAGTTCCCTTCTGGAAGTTAAGTTATTGATAAGAATGCTTTTTTCTTGTAAATCACTAAGACTTTTGAAACTGAGGGAGACTCGTCTTTAGGACTGTAATCTCTATAAATTAACCATTTGTTTTTCCTTCCCTTAGCTTTAGGGCAACCCAAGTGCCTGAGGGATGGCTCACAGATCCCACCTGGGGGGGAGGGAGGGTTGTGGAGTTTGCAGGGTATCAGCTTGTACTTTGTCCTCAGCTTGCTTTCTGCTCCCTCATAGATTTCTCACATAGAGTACATTGAGAAAAGCACACCCCCCCCCCGCCCCGCCCCCAACCACTCTCATCTGCTTACTTTTTGGAATAGTTTGAGAAGACTAGGTATCAACTCTTCCTTAAACGTTTGGTAAAATTCACCTGTGAAGCCATCTGGTCCTGGACTTTTGTTTGTTGGGAGTTTTTTGATTACTGTTTCAATTTCATTGCTGCTAATCAGTCTGTTCAAATTTCTTATTTCTTCCTGATTCAGATTTGGGAGGTTATGTGTTTCTAGGAATTTATCCATTTCTTCTAGGTTGTTTAATTTGTTGGCATATAATTTTTCATAATACTGTTCTATAATCCTTTATATTTCTGTGGTGTCATTTCTCCTCTTTCATTTCTGATTTTGCTTTTTTGAGTCCTCTCTTTTTTTTAATTTGATGAATCTGCGGAAGGGCTTATCAATTTTGTTGATCTTTTCAAGGATCTAGGTCCTGGTTTTATTGATGTGTTCTATTGGGCTTTTAGTTTCTATTTTGTTTATTTGTGCTCTGATCTTTATTATTTCCTTCCTTCTCTTTGTTTTGGGTTTTGTTTGATCTACTTTTCTAGCTTGTTTAGTTTGTTTGAGATTTTTCTTGCTTCTTGAGGTGGGCCTGTATTGTTCTAAAGTTTTTTTCTTAGAATAGCTTTTACTGCATCCCAAAGATTTTGGACCTTGTGTTTCCATTTTCGTTTGTTGATGTTTATTATTTCTTCCTTGATTTCTTGGTTGACCCATTTATTGTTTAGTAGCATGTTATTTAACCTCCATGTATTTGTGCTCTTTCCAGATTTTTTCTTGTGGTTAATTTTTAGTTTCATAGCATTGTGGTCAGAAATGATGCATAGCATGACTTTGATTTTTTTTTGAAGTTGTTGAGGTTTGTTTTGTAGCCTAATATGTGATCTATTCTGCAGAATGTTCTTTGTGCCCTTGAAAAAAATGTATATTCTGCTGTTTTAGGATGGAATGTTCTGAATATACCTGTTAGATCCATCTGGTCCAGTGCGTCATTCAAAGCCACTGTTTCCTTGTTGATTTTCTGTTTGGATGATCTATCCATTGATGTAAGTAGGGTATTAAAGTCCCCTACTGTTATTGTATTACTATCAATTACTTCCTTTCTGTTGTTATTAACTGCTCTATGTATTTGGGGGCTGCCATGTTGGGTGCATAAATACTTACAATTGTTATATCTTCCTGTTGAATTGTTACCTTTATGATCATGTAGCGTCCTACTCAGTCTCTTGTTACAGTCTTTTTTTTTTTTTTTAAGATTTTATTTACTTATTTGACAGAGAAAGAGAGCGGGGGAAGGGCAGAGGGAGAGGGAGAAGCAGGCTCCCTGCAGAGCAGGGAGTTCTATGTGATGTGGGGCTTGATCCCAGGACCCTGGGATCATGACCTGAGCAGACCATGACCTGAGCCACCCAGGAGCCCCATTACAGTCTTTGTTTTAAAGTCTTTTTGTCTGATATAAGTATTGCTATCCTGGCTTTCTTTTCACATTATCCCCTCACTTTCAATCTGCAGGTGTCTTTAGGTCTGAAATGAGTCTCTTGTAGGCAACATATAGATGGGTCTTGTTTTATTTTTTTATCCATTATGTCACCCTATGTCTTTTGATTGAAGTGTTTAGTCCATTTACACTCAAAGTAATTTTTGATAGATACGTACTTACTCGTTTCATGGTTGTTTTTGTAGTTCTTCTTTGTTCCTTTCTTCTCTTGCTCTCCTCTCATGGTTAGTTGGCTTTCTTTAGTGATATATGTAGATTCCTTTCAGAGAATCCATATTTAATTGAATTAATTTAATTGATTCTATTTAGTGTGTTAATGTGATTGAAGTGTCCATTTTCCTCTGCCTTTTTGGGGAAAGGGCTATGGGTTTTTTTTTTTTTTTTTAATCTTTTATTCTTATTTTGTTCCCATAGATTTGTGTGGTTCCATGTGGATGTGTTTGTCTTATCATTCATATAGCGGGGAATTTCATCATTTTATGTTAGCTCTTTGGAGAATTATGTCAAAAGAGGAAGAGAGACCAGGGTGGGGCCGTGGGACTTTTGACTTGCTTCCTCAGAACATTCCCTTCCAACACTTTTCCCTGAAGCATGGCTCCGTATACAGAAAAGCAGAAAGTTGCTCTCATTCTTCTTGCAAACTCCTGTGTCACAGGTAATTTCATATCTGTCTTCAACTGACCAAGGGCTGCCCTAGCAGAGCTGTGGCCATCCTTACTCCTCTGTCCCGCCGTTCTTCACTCCTCTATCTGGGCAGCTGCTTCCTGCACAGATGGGATGCTTGCATATTTGCTTGTTTATCACTATATCCCCTGCTACTCTGTGGTGTATGATGTGTCTTTATAAACAATCTGAACAGTGTATTCAAATCATAAATGGTGAAACACGGAGATCAAAGCAATGAGAGGGAAATGCACATTTGAAGGAGCCATCTGAACTGAAATATTTAAGTGGTCACATTCTTAAGTTCTGCCACACGGTTAGACTCCACTAACTATTCCTTGATCTCACTCACACAAAAAGAAAAAGTGAAAGGGGGGGAAAAGCTCTTTCCCTAATAGGAGTTATGGGTAAACTTTCCCTGGTAGGTATAGTGGACAAAATAAAAATTCACACTTCTTGTTGACCTTCCACTTCTGGTCCCAAGTTGACCTAGTTTCACATCTTACTATTTCTCTCTGTGGTGGATATGGCTGCCAGCATGGGCATAAGAATTCTAAGACCTCTCTGTGGGAGGAGTTTGGCTAGAAAAAACGATTTCAAGTGAAAATGGAGAAAATGAAGGTGGTGTTTGGAGGTAGAAGCAGTAGAAACATTCAGCAGTATGGCCTTCTTAGAACTGCAGATACAAGGAGACATAGGAGCACTGTGACTGTTTCAAGTCATATTTGGCATGATTCTGGTCTAACAGAGAAACATGTTAGAAATAATTTCTCCCCTTGTGTTTAAAGGAAAGGAGGGATGCATGAATGGGAAAGCAGTTCACAAATCCAGAATTATGACTGGACTAGTTAAGCCTAGTTAAGCCTCCTCCATGTGTCACTTTCTCCACGGTGCCAAAAACAAAACAAACAACAAACAAACAAACAAACAAACAAAAAAACCCAGTGAGATGCAATGAAATGTCCCTAAACAAGGTAATTGCAGAGAGATGGGGAAATGCCAAAGGTCTAGAAAAACTACAAATCTGTAAATAGTCTGTGGATAATTGTAGATTGCCTCCATTTGTGATAATAATTTTAGAGCTGTAAAGCAGTATCAACATGTAATTATTATTAGTGGCTGTATAGTTTCTAAAATTTTGCTGTTTAAAGTCAGTGAGTGGTTCTGAAATGCATACTTGCTTATATTGAGATTTGACCCATGTCAAATAACCTTCAGGAATGTATAATTGTAGCTCTCAACCAATTACACTTATACTGACCACTGGTCGGCAAATGGTCGATTGGAATTTTCTGGAGCCCCTCTGCCCAGGATCCTTGTCATTTTCCTGTCATTTGAACCCATAACTCCGCCCCCACTTTTGCCCCACCTTTACCTGGCTTTTTCCTGGAGTCTCTGAAGCCTCACCTACAAGTCACTTTCCTCCAGAAACAGAGCAGGGAAGACTAGGGAGGAAAAAAGGGAAGGAAAAGAAGAGGAGGTTGAAGCAATTTTCAGGTCAATGATGAAAGGAGTTAACACAGGGCGCCTGGGTGGCTCAGTTGGTTAAGCGACTGCCTTCGGCTCAGGTCATGATCCTGGAGTCCCCGGATCGAGTCCCGCGTCGGGCTCCCTGCTCGGCGGGGGGTCTCCTTCGTCCTCTGACCCTATCCCCTCTCATGTGTTCTCTCTCTCTCAAATAAATAAATAAAATCTTTAAAAAAAAAAAAAAGGAGTTAACACAAAGCATTGCTTCTCCATCTTTCCAGCAATGAGCTCAACAGTAAAACAAAGTAAACCTGCAAGCTTGGGGTGGGGAGGTGGGCTACTATGACCACTGATGAAAATGAGCTAAGACAACCAATCACATGTTCAAAATGTCAAGATTCTCCATGTCTTCTTTTAATTAAAAAAACTCATGCACATTTTCTCCTCTATGTCATAGTATTTTTACTGGAAAATGATATTTCACGATACTTTTCACCAGGAAATTTCTTGCCTATCTCTTGGTTATTGGTTAAAATACTATTACATTGAATTTATTGCTCATGAAATACTGGCTGAAATGACAGGAGCACTGGCTATCAGGGATAACATAAGGGCAGTTTCTTTTGTTAGTCTTGGTGTCACAGTATTTCCAGAAAGAAACATCATACTTGGTGTCACAGTATTTCCAGGAAGAAAGATCATGTAAATATGATATGCAAGTGATAACATTGACTTAATGCTTTCCCACCTGTCAGGGTAATCTCTGAGGAAAGAAGTGCAAATTTTCTAAAATGCCTGGAGGACACTGTGTGATATTTTTTAGGTCACATTGGAGAAGTTTTGGGGGAGTGTATTTGCTGAGAAATCAAGTCAGTTACACTATCCACTGAAAGGGCCAACTGGCTAGTGCCTTTTACTTACAGGCATACTCTTTAAAATCCTTTTCAGTAGAGATTGATGGATTTTTTTTTTTTTTTACCATCAGAATAGTTTCTTTAAAAATTAAACCTGAAATGACTCAGAGTGAATGTTGAAAAATGCATGTCAAACTATATTATTTGTTACTGCAAGTGGTTGAAATTGGAGGGGAGCTTGAGGAGGTTATGGATTTCTTCCATTTAAATCTCCATTTGATTGATTCCCATAATCTTAGGATTAATGGTCTTCATTCAGATTTCAAATTTTGTTACTATTTCAGTTACCAGATCTTTCCCTCTTCACTTGTCTTAAACGCTTCATATTTGAAGATCATGTCATGACATCCCATCACGGATTTCCCATCATCTTTGCTATCATTCCACAACTTCTGCGTCATTCATGTTCATTTCTGGGTGACTTTAGCTTTTGGCGTTTTATTTTATTTCTTTAATATAACTTCTGTTTTAATTCTTGGTCATTTAATAATATGTATATAATATATACATGTATAATATATATGTATATATAAATATAGATAAAATATAATAGCATAACAGAATAATAATTTCTGTCTTAACTCTTGGTCATTTAATAATAAATATTATTATTTATACAAAATTTATCTATCTTACATATAACATTATATATGATACATATCATAGATACCACATTTTATTATATGTGATGTATATATAATATATATCACCATATATATATATCGTATATATCACTTTTTCAGAATTTCTTTTAAGTGGGCACCATGCCCAGAGTGGAGCCCCAGTATGGGGCTCAAACTCATGACCCTGAGACCAAGACCCAAGCCAAAATCAAGAGTCAGATGCCCAACCAACTAAGCCATCCAGGTGCCCCCATGAATTTCTCTTCCTTAAACTTATCTTTAATGACTGTGTCTTCTGCTCTGTTTTATCCACTCACTTCATTTCTTATTACCAATAACTCCACCCTCAAATATCATGATTTCATACGTCTGTCTGTCTTATCACCACCTTCCATCCTGCCAGCATGTTCCTCCTAGTAACATACCAGTATTTCTTTGACTTCACTGGGAATTCCAACCCATTAGTCCTACCACATTTACTGTCCTTCAACTCTCTGACAACTTCTCTGCCCTCCATAACCACCTTAAAATCCCTATCAGTCATTACCTCTGTGTACATTCTCTACTTCTTTCTCCTTGCTTGGCCAAATGACAATGCTGAGGACATTAAAACTTCTGCCTGCTCCACCTCTGCCCTTTTCGTGCACATGCAGCTGAACACGGATGGAGGAAAACCAATGTCTGGTCTCCAGAATCCATTTCCTCAAGGAATTACCCTAACACTGTCAAGATATCATACTATGATTCTTTTTTTTTTAAAGGTTTATTTATTTATTTGAGAGAGAGAGCATGAGCGAGCATACAGAGGGAGAGGGAGAAGAAGACTCCCCGCTGAGCGGGGAGCCCGATGTGGGGCTCGATCCCAGGACCCTGGGATCATGACCTGAGCAGAAGGCAGATGCTTAACCAACTGAGCCACCCAGGAGTTCCTCATATTATGATTCTTTACATGACTCTGTGCTTCCACTTCCTACTTGGCTATTTCCCATCTTCTGTCTCTTCCTTTCAGAACCCTGACAATTCTTTCTCCCATCTTCAAGCCTAGATGATGGTTTTGCTTCTGACTTCCCTAATGAAATGAAAGCAATCGGAAAATAAATCCCACATTCCTCAACTACATCTGCACACACGCCAGCATCTATCTGCACTACCCCTGACTCCATTCCACACCTTCCCTCTTATTCCAGGTGAAATGATCCATAAGATAATCACATTTGATGCAGTTCCTTCCTTCATTCCCTAGATGCCGTGCTATCCCACGGACTCCAACACATGGCCCCAGCAGTTGTCTCCTCTCCTGCTCACTTAGGTTAATCTTTCTCTCTCCCTCCTGGATAAGACCCATGAGAAAATTTCCTATTTCTCCCATCTAAAAACAAAATCCTCATGTGCAGCTCCCATCATCTCATTTCCACTTTCAACTTTTCGTCTCTAATATAGAGAGATTATTGCATTCAAATACAATTTGTGTATGGACATTGTCCCCTACAACCTTGTTAAATTCATGTCTTATTTCTATTAGCTTTTACATAGACTGCTTGGGATTTTCCATATATATTATTATGTCATCTGTGATTAGAGAAACCTTTCATTCTTTCTTTAAAATCTGTGTGCTTTTTATTTTTATTTACTTGCCTAAGTATATTGGCTAGGAATTTAAAGCACAATGTTTAGTAGAAGTAGTAAGAGAAGACTTCCTTGTCTTGTCCCCAATTTGGGGGAGAAAGAAAATCTTTCACCATTAAGTGATGTCTCTTATAAAGTTTAGGAAGCTCCTTATTATTCCTAGTTTCCTGAGGCTTTTTTTTTCAATCATAAATCAATATTGCATTTTGTCAAATGCTTTTACTTCCTCTTTTAAGATGATTATATAGTGTTCTTTTTTAGTATGTTGATACTACGATTTGGGGCTGTTAAACTAATCTTTTATAATCGGTATTAT
The DNA here is from genome assembly GCF_002201575.2 of Neomonachus schauinslandi. NCBI lineage: Eukaryota > Metazoa > Chordata > Mammalia > Carnivora > Phocidae > Neomonachus > Neomonachus schauinslandi. The sequence continues at coordinate 120,792,962 of NC_058419.1, forward strand.
TTCTTTCAAAACTCTTACAGAGTTCACTAGTGAAGCCACTTGAGTGTGGAATCTTTGGTCAGGTTTTTTACTATCAATGCAGTTTTTTTTTTTTTAAAGATTTTTACTTATTTATTTGAGAGAGAGAATGAGAGAGAGAGAGAGAGCACATGAGAGGGGGGAGGGTTAGAGGGAGAAGCAGACTCCCTGCCGAGCAGGGAGCCTGATGTGGGACTCAATCCCGGGACTCCAGGATCATGACCTGAGCCGAAGGCAGTCGCTCAACCACTTGAGCCACCCAGGCGCCCTATCAATGAAGTTTTTAAAAGATTTATTTATTTATTTGAAGGAGAGCGAGCTAGCCAGGGGTGTGGGCAGAGGGAGAGAGAAACTTAAGCAGACTTCACACTGAGCACAGAGCCAGATGTGGGGCTTGATCACACAACCCTGAGATCACGACCTGAGCTGAAACCAAGAGTCAGATGCTTAACCAACTGCACTGCCAGGCGCCCTATGAATTCAGTTTTTAAAATAGATATACTTCGGTTTTCTATTTCTTCTTAAATAATCTTGATAATTTATGTTTTGCAAAGAATTTGTCCATCTTATTGACATGGTTGACTTTATGGCCATAAATTGTTTATAAATATTTTTTAAAAATTATCTTTTTAACATCTATAGGCTCCCTGGTGATTTCCTCCCTTTACTTCTTGATATTGACAACTTGTATATCTCTCTCCTCTCTCTCTCTTTCTTTCATGATTTTTCTAGTTAGAAATTTATCAACTTTTTTTCAGAGTAAGCTTTTAGTTTTATTTTCTGTTTTGTATTTTACTGATTTCTGCCATTGTCTATGTTCTTTCATTCTGTTAATTTGAGTTTATTTTTGCTTTTTTGTTTCCTGTAGTGAAAGCTTTGAGATCAGAGATTGGCAAACTATAGCCCATAGGCCAAGTATGGCCCAGTGCTTTTTTCTGTAAATAAAGTTTTATTGGAATCTAGTCATGGTCATTCCTCTTGAGTATTGTCTACAGTTGCTTTTGTGCTACAATAAATAGCAGAGTTGAGTAGTTGCAACGGTGATCATATGGTCCACAAAGCATAAAATAATTACTATCTGGCCTTTTAAAGACAACATTTGCCAACCCATGGATTAGGTCATTGATTAGTGACCTTTTTTGTTTTTATATGTCAGCATGTAAGGTCATAAAGTCCCTTTAAGCACTGCTGTATATACTTCCTATAAATTTTTGATATTTTTGATATCCCAATGAGTTGTTTAATATCAACCTATTAGCTGTGTTTATGTTGATTTCTGAGTTAATTCCACTGTGGACAGAGAACATACTCTGCAATACTTCATTATTTCTAAATCCCATGAGACTTGTTTACATCCCAGCATATGAAGTATCTTTTTTTTTTTTAAAGATTTTATTTATTTACTTGAGAGAGAGAGAATGAGAGAGAGCAAGCACATGAGAGGGGGGAGGGTCAGAGGCAGAAGCAGACTCCCCGCCGAGCAGGGAGCCCGACGCGGGACTCGATCCGGGGACTCCAGGATCATGACCTGAGCCGAAGGCAGTCGCCTAACCAACTGAGCCACCCACGTGCCCCTATGAAGTATCTTGATTGACATTTTCTTCTAGCTTGCACATTGTCTTTCCACCATGTGCATTCACTTAGACCTCTGCCCTTTTCTGTTTCTTTTCACTTCCACTCCACCCGCCCACCCCGCCTCTCCGCGCGGGCCCTCTGGCTCTTCCCTGTGAGAACTGACAGTCAGCTGAGTTTTTGGGAAGATACAAGGTTTACCCTCTGTGCTTTCCTTGCTTCTAGGGACACTATTAATTACCAGCTGCTTTTCTGGTTTGGGGCTCTGGACCTTGACCCCTCAGGCTTTCTGTTGTCCAAGCTGTGCACGTATGTACACTCATTTAAGAAAATCATTAACTTGGCATATTTTTGCTTCTTGTTGCTGTGACCTTTTACCAGGATCTCCCTGTGCCTTTGTAGTGGAGCAGTCTGCCAGTGATTTAGACAGGTTCTGTTCTGAATTTGGATTTAAATCGTAAGGTTCTCATGCTCCCAAGATTTCCCATTTGATTTCCAGCTAACCTCCTGTCCCTTTAGCCAATAAGGATGCGGGGGCGCTCACACTGTTTTCTGCAATGTTAGCCGTGTGTGCAGTACTCTGAGGCCAGGAAGTCACAACCTAGCAATGCTTACTTTCTTACAGCTGCTAGTGTTTGAGGTTAAACTCCCCTCCAGTTTCTGTCTCCTTTGAGAAGCTTTCCAGTGTATTTTTAAAAATTTAACCAAGTGCATGGGATCTCTTCACTCTTCTGATGTTACCAACAGCCTATCCCTGCATGAATGATTTTTAAGTAAACTTTTTATTGAATGAAAACACACATACAGAGAAGTGCACATATCATGATTATACAGCTCAGTGAATTTTCCTGGAATGAACACATATGTGTAACCACTACTCAAATAAAAAGTAGAAAATAGAAAATTTTCAGCACTTCAGAAGCGCTCCCACCTTGAAATTTTCCAGTGACTAACCTGTTCTCCCCAAAGGTAAGCACTCTGCTAACTTCAAATGCTATAGTTTGCCCTCTTTTTGAATTTTATATAAATGGGATGTTACAGTATGAACCCTTTTATCTCTGGCTTCTTTCGCTCGAAGTTATATTTGTGGAATTCAGCCATGCTCTTCTGTATAAATGGAATTTGTATATTTTCATTGTTCTATTGCATGACATTGTGTGAATATACCAATGTACTTTCTCTTCTTCCTGCTGTTGATGGGCAATCATTGGGTTGTCCATCTACTGAAGATTTGTTTCCCGTTTGGGGCTGTTACAAAGATTAGTGCCTTTGTTCACCTTCTCATGTTCATCGGTCATATTTCTATGGCACATGATCCCAGGCGTGGAATTGATGGGTCACGGGGCATGTATATGTTCAGCTTTGATAGACATTGTTGAACAGTTTTCCAGAGTGCTTGTGCTCTTTATACTCTCACCAGCAATGGAAGGAATGGAATGTTCTGCATGATCAGTTTAAAATCTCATTGGCTCAGTGATGGTTTCATGTAGCTACTGCTCAGGGCTTTCTTTCTTCTTTTTTTAAAAGATTTTATTTATTTATTTTATTTATTTATTTTTTAATTTTTTTTTTTAAGATTTTATTTATTTGCGAGAGAGAGAATGAGAGACAGAGAGCATGAGAGGGAGGAGGGTCAGAGGGAGAGGCAGACTCCCTGCTGAGCAGGGAGCCTGATGTGGGACTCGATCCCGGGACTCCAGGATCATGACCTGAGCCGAAGGCAGTCGCTTAACCAACTGAGCCACCCAGGCGCCCTAAAGATTTTATTTATTTATTTTAGAGAGAGTGGGGTGAGGGGCAGAGGGAGAATCTTGACTCAGACTCTGTGCGACTAAGACTCCGTGCTGAGTGTGAAGCCCCATGCACAGTTTGATCCCACGACTCTGAGACCATGACCTGAGCCAGTTAACTGACTGAACCACCCAGGCGCCCCCATGCTCAGGGCTTTCTTAATGCAACAGTACACTTATTTCCATCTCCCCAACCAAATCTACATTTTAATAAGCATTAAATACAACCAAACATTTGGGTTGACAGCTACCGCCTACCATCTATTATCTACTTTTTTTTGGACAGAAGACATTTTTTTTTTCAAAAGGAATTTATTAATGGAATTTTTAAAAGATTTTATTTATTTATTTGACAGAGAGAGACACAGCAAGAGAGGGAACACAAGCAGGGGGAGTGGAAGAGGGAGAAGCAGGCTCCCCGCGGAGCAGGGAGCCCGATGCGGGGCTCGATCCCAGGACCCTGGGATCATGACCTGAGCCGAAGGCAGACACTCAACGACTGAGCCACCCAGGCGCCCCTAGACAGAAGACGTATTAATGGATTCCTAGGTATAAATCCATGATTCTCAGAATCTCTCTAGATTCCAGACTCTTCCAAATTTACCTTATTATTTTGATATACTTTGTTTAAAATTTACAATTTAAGCTTCCTATTTTAATCCTGGTAGGCAATAAAACATAAATTTATATGCCTCCAAACAGTGTGTGGGCAAGGGCAGACATCGTAACACCTGGGAGTTTTGATACTTGTTTTATGTAGATTTCTCCATAAGCAGTTCTTTTCTTTTTATTCAGGTGTCTTCATCATCGTAATTATGGCAAGACTCTAAAATAATTTATAGCAACAGCTAATTCTTTATGGTATGTACAGATGTGTAATGACACCTTCCTCTTCTAGTGGACAGAATTCTAAGGTGGCCCCAAGATTCCTTCCCCTTGGTGCATATCCACATCTTGTATGATTTTCTCACCTTGAGGGTGGGTGGGATGTGTGAATAGAGTGGGAGATCAGTCCTGTGATTAGGTTACTGCTCAGGTGCTGTTAAATCAGAAGGGTGATTATTCGTGTGCGTGTGACCTCGTCAAGTGAGCCCTTGAAAGGGACTGAGGTTTTCCTGACATCAGGGATACTGGATGTGTGAGAGGCAGTGTGGAGAGGGCCAGCAAGCTTAGAAGAGGAAACCGAGCTTCTCAGTAGGCACCGCTGCCTGACGCCTTGGGAAACCAGTACATGGGTGTTATTTTAAGTTGCTAAGTCTGTGGTAACTTGTTCAGCAGTGGTAGAGCACCAAACAGACCTATCTCTTTATTTATTTTTTTAAAGATTCTATTTATTTATTTGACAGAGAGAGAGAGCACAAGCAGGGGGAGTGGGAGAGGGAGAAGCAGGCTTTCCACAGAGCAGGGAGCCCGACACGGGGCTCGATCCCAGGACCCCGGGATCATGACCTGAGCCGAAGGCAGACGCTTAACTGACTGAGCCCCCCAGGCGCCCCAGGCATCTGTGTCTTAAAAAGAAATAATGAGTCATAAGGTGAGAAGCAGTTTTATACAAAAACAAGGTAGGATTCTACCTACCTTAGAGTCACATGTTGTAGCCAGAAGGTCACTGAAATGATTTGTGTCTACCTTAGGGATACACTTTGCCATCATTGAGCAGTGCTAAGTCCCAATAACTGCCCGATAACGAAAGCTACTACTTCTCATGTATGATAGACAGACTTTCCTAGCCCACAAAGCCAAGCTTTCCTTAGCAAAACTGTGGGTAGATTTGTTGCTTCAGACAGACCTTCGGTTATGCTGTGGCTTCTCCCACCCTTTGGAGCCCACTTCTGAAGGCGTGTCATCGCTCAGGTTAATCAGCTTGGCTGTGAAGAACAAATGGCTGGCCTCATGGCGTCACTGGTAAAGCAGTTCCAAGAATGAGGATTAAGAGCATAAACTGAATAACAGTGAAGGCCCTTCAGGGAACACTGGTGAAGTAAAATAGTACTTGTTAGTGTAAGCCCTGGTAGATTTATGTTTTGAGTGCATCCAGCTATTCTTCTCTCAGCCTGTATAGTGCTTAAAGTCCGTGATCATACTTACGCCAAAAAAACAAAAAAAGGGAAGACAAGAAAGGAAAAAGTAGAGTTAAAGCTGTGATAATGCCCTACAAATATAAGGCAAAGTGCGAATATATCACTCTATTCTGAGGATGTGAATTTTTATACATTTTTGTTTAGTTACTTTGAAACCCAACTTTGGAACTTTTTTCCTCCATAAAATATGAATCTAGAAAGAGATCAAAGTAAAAACACCAGTGGAAGTAAGGTCCATTGCAACCACTGGTGAGGAATTCAAAACCCAATGGGGACTGCAGGGTTTTTTAAATTATTGTTGGTCAGGCAGTATTTTGTAAATTGAATTAGTTGACATCACCCTACCCTCCTTTTCACGAAAAACATAATTTTTACCTTCCCCTGAAAATCTGGAAAATCTGTTGACACTGGGGCTGCAAGCGTGGCGGCTGTGATTTGTGGGCGCTGAGTGTGTCTCAGTCCTGGCCAGCTGCCTCCTCTCCCCAGCATCTCCATGGCTCCATATTGTCTCGCTGGCCCCACTGCTATGCACATAGCTTGCCTCTATCCTTGGGCGGGTGCTGTTTCTTTCCCCCCCACACACTCCATCTGCCCTATTGACATGCGAGAATGTGACTTCCAGTTTAGGCATTTTTAGGGACTGGTAAGCCAGTCTTCGTCTGTGGGCGCAAAGGGCAAATCGAGGAAAACCAAACTGCTGTGTGACCTCTTTGATTCTTCTCCCTGATCTCCATTATTCTTTCCTTCCTCCTGTGTCCTTAAAAATCATCATCAGAGCACTCAGTACATCAGTCGACCCTCATTATCCATGGGTTCTGTATTTGCAAATTCATCTACTTGCTAAAATTTGGTTTTAATACCCAAATCAGTACTTGCACGGCCTTCATGGTCATTTGTGGACGTGTGCAGAGCGGTGGTCAGTTTGAGTTGCCTGACGTGCGTGTTCCCAGATGAGGCCGAACAGGGCTACACTGTGCCTTCTCATTTCAGCTCTCATATGATAAACAAGTGTCCTTTTTGTTGTCTCTTTGGTGCATTTTTGTGCTTTTTGTTGGTGATTTTACCATTTAAAATGGCTCCCCCATGCTGCAGCGCTGTCCGGTGCTCCCAGGCACAGAAAGACTATGATGTGCCTTAGGGAGAAAATAGACGTGTTAGAGAAGCTTCCTTTAGGTGTGAGTTCTAGTGCTGTTGGCCTTGAGTTCAGTACTAATGAATGTTTTTCCCTCGGGAGCAATGGCTGGTATTTGCTGATTCAGTGTTTGCAGCGACATTACAGAATTCAACTATGGTGAATAAGGAGGAGCAGCAGCGTCTCAGTCAGTGGTAACGTCAGTCCCTGTTTGCTCAGACTGAATGTTTTGGTGTTATTCTTGAGTTCTGTATCTCTGTCACACACTCTACATCTCACGGTGATGGCATTCTGTTGGCTCTACCTCTAAAATATATTATGCCCGGAATCCAACCACTTCTCACCATTCCCGCGGCCCCCACCTGTTCCCTCGCCTGGATTATTGCAGCGGTCTCTTAACTGGCCCCCTTGCTTTGCCCCGAGTCTGTGTGTAACACAGCTACCAGCGACCTTCCTCCTCAAGGATCATATGGTTCTTCTGCTCAAAATCCTCACTCAGAGTAAAAGTCAAAATCCTTACTGTTCTCTACAAGAACGTATGCCATCTTATTTCATCCTTCATTATTACTTCCCTGCTTCTCTCCCTCTCTTTCTGCTCCAGCCACTGGAATCCTCACTATTCCCCCCCTCCCCCCACCCCCAGTAAGACTGTGGGAAGTGAATGTACACATAATCTTTTCCCCACCTGGGCTTAGTGAAATATCTGTCTTAGAGAAGTGTGTGCCCTTTGAGGAGATGAACATGACTTAATTCTCTGTTTCGTGCTCATGGTCCATCCGAGTGCCTTCCAACAGTGTGTGGTGAAGGCAGAATGAATACATAATTCCACTTACCACTCTTGAGTGGCATTTCCAGAAAGCAGGAAGACGTGCTTTGAAGGCAGCAGAATAATCACCTTCATTTCTGATGCCTGTAAGGAGGCTGCAGTGTTTTAAGTGAGGGATGCGGCATTTCTTGTTCATCCCCAAATTTCTCCACTTTCACTGAACCCTCATGACACGTTAGACGCTAAGCGGGGTACTTGACGTAGGTTACTTTATTTAGTCCTAATCCCAGTCTTATGGGTACGAACTATTCTTCTCATTTCACATATGATGGAACGAGGCTTAGGACCTGCCCACATCCTGGGAACCCTGGTGTGCCCCTTCCATTCTTTGGGCTTGCAGCCATCCTCTGCTCTGATGAAAGTGTTCTGATTTATTTTGGCATGACTAAAGCACAGATGATAAAATAGTAGGACAAAAATATTACAGAATAGATTATGACTTTTGTTTGTTAATCAATGTTCCATACAATTAATGTATGTCCTAAGAAGCTTTATACTTGTAAATTACATCACATAGAGGTAATTCAATATGATCACTGTCGTCATTTCTGTAAACATTAGGCAACATCTCCATGGTTGAGAAATGAATTACACATTATGCCTTTTTTTCTCATAAGAAACTCATATTTCACATATAGCATGTTTTCCAGAAATGTAAACAAAATTTATTTCCTCTTTTTATTTCTCAGGTAAGTAGATGCTTTAAATTAGTAAAAGAACATCATGGGGTGCCTGGGTGGCTCAGTCGGTTAAGCATCTGCCTTTGGCTCAAGTCATGATCTTGGGGTCCTAGGATAGAGCCCCACTCTCTGCTCAGTGGGGAGTCTGCTTCTCCCTCTCCCTCTGCCCCTCCCTTCTATTCATGCTCACTCTCTTGCTCTCTCTCTCTCAAATTAAAAAAATAAAATCTTTAAAAAAATAGTTACAGAACATCATTGAAAGCTTGAGAGCACAATTATTTTATTGGGTTGATTCAGTAGGAGAATGAAAACCTCTTCTCAAGCATTCTTAAACTTTTTTCTCAAATCATTTTGCCCATATTTTGGGTAGGGATATCATGTTCCTTTTAAGAAAAGAGCCTCGTTCATGACAGGGAATGTCCTTCCAAGATTTCATTTGCTCCCCCTTGGTCTATTATCCCTTTTACTTCCTTGGATCGTAACATCAGGATTTATTTTAGACAAGAACCTTATCCACAATGAATTTGTGCTTGTTAATAATCAACAAACTCAATAATTTCAGTGGAAGTTTATCTTCAGATAGAAATGTGTTGCCTTGTACCCTCAAATAAGACTGTTTCTATAACTTTGTAGCATTGGAAACCATCCCCAAACCTAGTGGCTTAACACAACAGCATTTGTTATTCTCGTGATTCTGTACATTGACTGGGCTCCGGAAAGTGGTTCTTCTGTTTGATGCGACATTGGCTGGGGCTGCAGTTGTCTTGGGTCTTGACTGTGCTGGGCTATCCAAGATGGCTCCCTCACATGGCGGCCAGTTGGTGCCAATGACCAGGAGCTCAGCTGGGGCCGTCTGCCAGAGTACCTTCAATCTCTTCCAGAAGGCCTTTTCATGTAGCTTGGGCTTCTAATAGCATGGTGGCTGGATTCCAAGGGGCCAGAAGCTCATGGCCTGGGCTTGGAACTCCCAGAGCATCATTTTATTATTATTATTTAGTTAATTTTATTTTTTAGAACAGTTTTACATTCCCAGCAAAATTGAGTGGCAAGTATAGAGTTCCCACAAAGCCTCCCCATCTCCCCACTTACAACCTCCCCCACTATAACAGTTCCCACCAGAGTGGTACATTTGTTATAGTACATGAACCTACACTGACAAGTCATTATCACCCAAAGTCCATAGCTTACATTCGGGTGTTCACTCTTGTTATTGTGCATTCCATGGGTTTTAGAAAATAACAACGTTTGGGGGCATTCTTTTGGCCAGAGCTAGTTCAAGACCAGACAAAAATTAAGGCAAAGGAAATAAGCTGCACCTGTGGGTGTGTGGAGCAGATGCTCATCCAGGAAGACGAGATATTTTGGGACTATCTTTGGAGCCGAGCTCCCATAGAGACTGACTATAAGTGGAATCTGTGTTCTAGAAGTTGTCAGCATTTCTCAAACCTAAGTGTATACATGGATTACCCAAGGATCTTGCTGAAGTCCCGATTGTGTTTAGTAGGTATGGGAGAGACTACCAAGGTAGGCCAGAGAGTCCATATCTGCAACAAGCTCCCGTTGATGCTAGTACTGCTGGCCCATGAACCACTTTCTTTTTTTTTTTTTTTTTAATAAAGATTTTATTTATTTATGTAATTGACAGAGAGAGACACAGCGAGAGAGGGAACACAAGCAGGGGGAGTGGGAGAGGGAGAAGGCAGGCTTCCCACCGAGCAGGGAGCCCGATGCGGGGCTTGATCCCACGACCCTGGGATCATGACCTGAGCCGAAGGCAGTCGCTTAACCAACTGAGCCACCCAGGCGCCCCCCCATGAACCACTTTCAGTGGGCAGGGTGCCTGCAGCATTCTCAGCCCTCCTGTTTGCTGCATGACAAGCCTAATTCTCCCCTGACTTAACCGCTTTGTTCTCCTGTTCTGTCAGCCCTTGAAGCCTGTATGTGATAGAGATGAGCAAGAGCATTAAATCCAAATTCAAGGTCATCCTCCACAGGAGATTTCGCTGACCACCCAATTCTCCATTCATTGTCTTATTTCATTGTAGCCCCCTTATTGATTATAATACTCATTTGGCACGTAACTATAAAGCCCTTATGTTTTCATGTTTTTTCCTACATTTATGTCTCTTAACTGATGAGCTTTTGGTGGACAGGGACTGTGATACACTTAGTTGGACTACGGTCCCACAAGATTCAGTCCAACAACCTCAGTAAGCATCACACCTACCAGAGTGGGGATGCTTAGTACGTTCCAGACCTTGGCAAGTTGTTTTTTGTTGTTGTTTTTGCTTTTTGCACGGACAACCCTTCGTAGTAGACCATCATTGTTTTCAAATCATGAGGAAGCCGAACTCCAGAGAAGTTAGCCCCTGGTAATAAGAAGAGCTGGAATTGAAAGCCAGACACATCTGACTCATTGTTGACTCACCAATTGACTTTTGGTTTTTCATTTTGGAGATGGTTTATTGGGTAAATTTCAAGAGTAATTAGGTTTGTGCAGGGGTAATTAGGTATCTGTAGACTAATATCTAGGCTCTAGGGATGCTTCATCGACCCATTGCCATCCCTTCAACCAGTGAGAGTGTTTTTACTTTAAAGGATCGCATAGTTTTATGACCCCGTAGTGAAAACTGAAAGGAAGTCATGTGTCCTTCATTTCTCATATGCCCAAATTTACATTATGAAAATAATACTAGCTTAACCAGAGCAGTAACATCGTAAAAAGGAATCCGAATCCACGTGTAACGCTCTTCAGTTTTCTCATGACAGTTCTTTCCTGATAATGCCTATTTTATCTGCTACCTTCCTCACCAATTAGTGTCAGTTTCTTGGTGAAAATATTCCCCGATTAGCCTCTCACAAAAACCAAAGAATACCATAACAAGACAAGTAAACTCTGCTTGAAGATATATTTCATATAAAATAAATAGTGTTGCCTGTAAAAAACAATCTTAGCAGGGCTGTTTCCTGGAAGGAAAGGGAGAATTATTTTCTAAATAAGGAAGAAAAATAGCTCCAATTTTCAACTCATTGTTTGATGGATTATTGCTTCTCTTGTTATCTATTCGGTCAATGTCTGCACGCTCTCATGATTGTCCTTGCAATGAAGAAAGGAAGAATGGCCAGCATTAAAACTTAAAATGAAAATCTATTCCATTTAAATTTAGATGCTATATCGAATTATTTTCCACGCATCCATTTTCACTCTTAGGACAAAAACACTTATGCCCTGAAGAACAGTTCTGAACGAGCACTGTGTTAGGCACTTGAACTTATGAGTCATTGACTTTGATGTATTATGGAAGGTTTTTATATACAAATATGACTAATGATATTTAAAGCCTGTTTATCACTAGATTGCAGATTTTCCACTCAGTGGTGCTGCCCACAGAGTTATTAAGTGTTTTATCCCCACCTCCTGCTGCATTTTGGATTTCTGTGCCATTGCTAAATGTCGTCCAAAATCTTATTTTATTTTAAAGACCAGTTTTATAAGTCTCCAGTGACCACATGACAGAATCAGTAGGAAGCTAATCATCAGTAATGAGAGAGATTTCCCACCTTAGAGAGTAAGGAACTGGAACATAAATTGCTTTTAAGGACCCTTTCCAATAAACTGCATTTAACACTTCAGGCAAAAGCAGGGAGGGGAGGGACAGCTTGTCATGATGGGTGTGTTTGCTTTTTCCATGGAAGGATGGAAGCAGTTGCCCGTGAGGACTGCAGGAATGGGGATATTTGGAAGCCAGCTTCCAGTGAACACAGAAGCCTCAAGACTTTTCCACTTAACTGCACAAGAAAACCTTAAGTGGCCAGAGTTTTTGTTACATGATGACAAAAGTTGTGGGGAGAGGCACGGGTGGAAAAAAAAAACAAACTCCTTGAGTAACATTAGCTTTGACTTAGAAGGGCAATCTTTTAGAAAACTTCCTCATTCTCTGCTGTCTTGTTTGGACCCAAATTGTTAACTGAATTATTTTTAGAACCACTGCATAATCCTACATTTTCCGCCTTCCTAAAATGAGTGTGTGTCCTTTTCTTTTAAAGTCTCAAGTGTTTATGCAGGCTGCTATCTAATTTTCTTTCTTACCCATACTTGAGAGTAACTCACGGTTACAAAGAGATGAAAAAAAAAAAAAAAAAAAGGCCAGAGAATGGTATCATCTCCACACAGACACACCCTGTCTGGGCTTGTGTTTCTGAAAAGAAGTGGGATGGATACCTCAGTATAATCAAACATCCTGGGGAAGTAGACGTTTGAACTCTTTTTCTATTATTACTCAGAATCTTCAGCATGTTCTATCTTAGTGAGCTCGGCTCAAATTCTTCTCAGCCTCAGATCGTGATGGTTCGTTTTTGCCCTTTTAACCTTCCTGTCTGGTGGTTTAAGAGAAGTGTGGCTTCTTTGTGACAAGACCATAACCATCTGTGAATATTTGCTTGGTCTTATTTGAGAGGAGGCTGATGATGTATGTTAGCTCTGGCGCATACAAGCTCTCTAATTAGAAAAATGCCAAATCCTCAGGAACATGTTGCTACTGACCCCTTAGACAAGTTGAAAGAAAACAGGCATGCTGAGTGAGAACAGACAGGTTCATGCTTTCAGTCTGCGTGGTTGGTGTACGATGGGCTGGTGTCTCTTCTAGCAAGCAGAGACTTAGAGCAGGGGTGGCAAATTGTTTCTCTACAGGGGACAGTTACTAAACAGGCTTTACAGGCCATGTGGTCTCTGTCTGCCCTTTCTGTTAAAATAATGACTTTTTTTACTCTAAAAAGATACGGTTTTATTATGAAAACAGTAAAGCAATGCAGGAAAGTACACATTTCTAAAAAACTCACTCCAAAGCCCACCACCCAGAAATCATTCTGGTCAACATTTGCTGATAATAGGCATCTGTCTTCAGAAACATTCAGATTGAAAGATCCATAAATTGTCACTAAATGATAGATAGCTAGGGAAAAGTACATTTAAAACTTTACACATGTTATTTTTAATAACGAGGATTATATTGGGGCATCTGGGTGGCTCAGTCGGTTAAACGTCTGCCTTCAGCTCAGGTCATGTTCCCCGGGTCCTGGGATCGAGCCCCGCGTCGGGCTCCCTGCTCCACGGGGAGTCTGCTTTTCCCTCTCCCTCTGCTCGTGTGCTCTCTCTCTCTCTCAAATAAATAAATAAAATCTTTAGAAAAATTAAAAAATAAAAAACGAGGATTATATTGTTTTACTTAAATTTAACTAAAAGCAGTACATGGAAATTAAAGTGAAGAAATAATTAAATGTTAGATGAGTATTTTTTTTCAGAAGTTGTCATTTCCATATACCCAATTCACAAATTATGATGAGGGAACATAAAGCATGAAAAGTTTTTTTTTTTAATGCTGTTTTTTAACGACGTGCTTCAGCTGTAGTCATTTTCTCTTCTCTTCTTGTTAGAGGGGTTATTTATTACAATACAACTTCCTCTTTGTACCTTTCCTAATAACCCTTGACTTTTTGTCGTATTATTTTAACATTTTTTGTATGTAACCATAATTTCATTCCTGGATCTAAAATTATTTGATTCTTACCCTCAGATTTTTTTTTAACCATCTTTTCTCCATTTCCTGAGTTATTTATTTTTGATTTATCTTTTTTGCCTGAAATTTTGTCATCCAGGACTGTTGTGAAGAGCAGTGCATGAGTGTTACATTCTTTCAGCCTTTTTTTTATGCTGCAGAATGTCTACAGATTGCTTTTATAGTTGAAGGACTATGTGTGCCTTCAGCTTGGCTGGGCACACAATTTGGGGAGGGTGCTTTCTTACTCTCCAGATTTTGTAGTCATTGCCCTGTGATCTTCCCACAGTCCATGTTGCTGTACAGAAGCCTAAGATCAAATTGAGTCTTTCCCCATTCACATAGCTTCACTTTTTTTTTCTGCCTGCATTTCCACATGAATCTTTGTGTTTGAAGTTGACGAATTTCGCCATGTCTTCAACCTGATAATTCCACAGCAAAATTCTTGGGAGACAGTGTCCTTCTCATCAAGAGGTTCAAGTGTTTATTCTAGAATAAAATGTCTTTTCTTATCTCCCTGACTTGTTTTTCAGTGCGTTTTCTCTCTTCTCTCCTCTTCTGCAGGAATATCAGTTATGCTACACTGGACTCCCTTTGTGTTGTGTTCATCCAGCCATCCTCATAATTATTTTTATATCATTGTTGTCTTCCATTTTGCTATATTTCTTGACTCAACTTTAGAGCTTGTGCTTCTGAATTTACTCTCCGTTATAGTCACTCTAAGTGTTGTTTTCCCTTACATTGTGTGTTTGTTCCATTTCTTTCCTGAGCTTCACTAGCTTGGTTTTTAAATCGCCTTGTGTTACCTCGTAATTTAAGCAATAACCTTGTTTCTCTTCTCTGTAATTTATTTGAGACTGGAGAACTCTTTGGTTAAAATGTGTGCTTTTCTCTTTTTTCGGATGAGTTTTCTGGTCGTACACGTACTTCTCTTCTCTGTCGTGCCCCCGCCCCCCGACCACCACCACCACTGTACGTACACAGAGCAGCCACATACAGCCCTTCCCCGCTGTTGGGTCTTGCTGAGAAGGATGCGCTGCTTGTGTGGAAGCCGTGAGGAGGCAGGAGGGCTGGGAGCAATGCAGGGGGCCCTGCAGAAGCCGGGCAGGCCTCCCCGTGCATGTCTGTCCCCAGCACGCTCTTTCCAAAGTGCTCACTTCTGCGCCCCCTCAGTGTGTTTCCCTTTCCGAAAATCAGGTTTCTCGGGTTCCCAGCAAAGCCCTCAGGAGCGGAGTTGTTTGTGTCGTGCTGGGCTACCTATTACCTCCTTCCCTTTCCTGGGAGCATCATCCCCCCCAGGCTTCCTGGGCAGAAGGCTGCACTGCACACCTTAGAGATTGCCTGTCAACGGGGGATGGGCTGGACAGGGGATGGGCGTTAAGGAGGGCATTGTGATGAGCACTGCGTGCTGTATGGAAGTGATGAATCCCTCAGTTCTCCTTCTGAAACCGGTATTACCCTGCACGTTAACTAACTAGAATTTAAATGAAAACTTAAAACAAAAGAACAAAAGAAAGAAATTGCCTGTATAGATGGCTCCTCGTCTCTCCCCCGGCTCTGTCTGCTGAGTTAGGTCTCTAGCCTGGGATTTCTCCACCTTGGCACCATGGACATTTGGGGCCAGTCGCTCTTTGTCGGAGCAGAGGTGTCCTGGGCCTTGAAGGATGTTTACCAGCATCCCTGGCCCCAACTCACTAACTGGGTGCTGTTAGCACCTCCCCAGTTGTGACGGCTCAGGAGCGTGTCTGGTCATTGCCGTGCGTGTCCCTGGGTAGAGAACCACCGCTTGAAGGAACAGTTCCTTCTCCTCTGGCCCTGTCCTCACGCTTGCATCTCAGGCCTCTCCTCAGAGAAACTTCGGGGTGGACTTTGCAGGTTGCCGGCAGTTAATTGGAGGGAACCCATAACCTCTTAGAGCTCCAGCGTCAAACTCTGCCTCCACCCAAGCTTCACAGCATGTGTCAAGTTTGCTCTGTCATTTGTAGTTCCTAGTAGTTGCATTGCTGACTATTTCAAGTTTTTGATTACTTAGATTGTGTCGTTTTGGGTGGGATTCCCAGGTGGGGATTAGATGGAAATGGTCTTACTGGACCTTTTCAACCTAGAATGCTCTCTCTTTCTTCGTTCAAAACACAACCTTGAACTGCTTCCATTAGTTTCTCTTGTTTGGAAGCACAGGATAGGATATTTGGTTTCAAATTATGATTTTTGCCATTCTGCAGTTTTGAGCAGCAAATGAGGAGAACAAATGGAGTTCAAAACGCTTCTGATAAATTGTATTTTAAAACATTGGTTATCCGTCTCGATAATGGAGGGATCCATTTTGGTTTTGACAATACAAAAATACAGCGGTATAGAATCAGAACATTTAAGTACAACATAGTTTTTTTTTTTTTTTTAAAGATTTTATTTATTTATTTGACAGAGAGAGACACAGTGAGAGAGGGAACACAAGCAGGGGGAGTGGGACAGGGAGAAGCAGGCTTCCCGGGGAGCAGGGAGCCCGATGAGGGGCTCGATCCCAGGACCCTGGGATCATGACCTGAGCCGAAGGCAGACGCTTAACGACTGAGCCACCCACGTGCCCCAGTACAACATAGTTTTTAAAAAGTTTACAGACCTCTTCTGTCAACCTTAATAACCCTGACTCCTGAAGAGGTACAAGGCTTTATCATAGTGTCACATTGATGGCAGACCTGAATCTAAGTGATGGAGTGTGACCTTCTGTAGATACAAGAGTTGTCCTTTCATTTTAGATGCCATTTTGCTATCTCCTGAAAGCAGCGTTTATTAAGCCATCTGTATGATTTTATTTTATTTTTTAAAGATTTTATTTATTTGAGAGAGAGAGAGAGCGAGCATGAGCAGGGGCAGGGGCAGAGGCAGAGGGAGAAGCAGGCTTCCCGCTGAGCAGGGAGCCCAATGCAGGACTCGATCCCAGGACCCTGGGATCATGACCTGAGCCGAAGACAGAGACTCTTAACGACTGAGCCACCCAGGTGCCCCATGATTTTAGATTCTGCAAGGAATAGCCTTTATTCTCAGGGGTCTTAGCAGGGTGTCATATCCTATAGGTACACTGTAAAAGATTGCAGTTTTCAATTCCCTGGAGCTAAAGATGAACTTTAAATATGGAAAACGTATTCCTATACTTTGCCTGAATCTCCGACTGTATTTTAGCCCTAAATGTTACGGTGATGTTTGCTATTATTTTTGACTATGCAAACTTTTCATCCTGTTTGCATAAGAAGTCAAAATTATGTATTCTCTGGGTACCTGCGACATCACATGATTGATTCTATGGGTTGTTGAAGTTGTGGGCAGATACAATGAATATCACCACTCTACAGTTGGGTCAGGGAGCAGGAATTCAGAATAATTTGATGTCATTCCATTGGCTTGAATCACTTTCTGTGTGTGTGGACAGAGCTCTATTAAAAAGTTTCAGGGCAACCAGTTCATAAATGAAGAGCTGATTACTTTGCATTTTGGTAGATCTTAGATGTGCTGTTGGGCATTGAATAACTTCCAAAAGTAAATTCAATTTGGTACTCTTTTTTTTTTTTTTAAAGATTTTATTTATTTATTCATGAGAGATAGAGACAGAGAGAGGCAGAGGCAGAGGGAGAAGCAGGCTCCCCGCAGAGCAGGGAGCCCGATGCGGGACTCGATCCCAGGACCCTGGGATCATGACCTGAGCCGAAGGCAGACGCTTAACCGACTGAGCCACCCAGGTGTCCCTCAACTTGGTACTCTTACTTCTATTCTTTCACAGTTAAATCAGTACTTGGTAGGCTTCAGACCCATCATGACACAGAAATATGATGAAAATGTAAGCAAATGTGAGTGCAGTTTTTTTGTGCCAGTAATGTTTCTTAACATAATAAAATAAACATATTAAGCAGGCCACTTTTAAATAATTTCATAATTCTGATTTAGTCGGTAACTGAAATTAAATCTGGGTATCAAATAATAATACAAATCCAAGTTTGTGGTTTATATCTGGATACTTTTTACCACTTCTAATGTCTTCTGTTGTTATTGTTCTTGTTTCAAAGTTTGTTTGTTTTTTTTTTTTTTTAAAGATTTTATTTATTTATTTGACAGAGAGAGAGATAGAGAGAGAGATAGCGAGAGCAGGAACACAAGCAGGGGGAGTGGAGAGGGAGAAGCAGACTCCCGCCGAGCAGGGAGCCCGATGCGGGGCTCGATCCCAGGACCCTGGGATCATGACCTGAGCCAAAGGCAGCCGCTTAACCGACTGAGCCACCCAGGCGTCCCTTGTTTCAAAGTTTTGTTTAAATTCTAGTTAGTGAACATATAGTGTAATACTGGTTTCAGGAGTAGAATTTAGTGATTCATCACTTACATCTAGTGTCCTCTTAATAACTATATTAAAAGCCATTGAAAGAACAGCGGAGATTTCACATTAGCCATAATGCCTTCCTTGGTCAGTCAAGGTGCAGACACATTTTTGTTCATTATCAAACTATATGTTTTCTATCTCTGTCTAGCTGGTAAACTCTTAGAGGACACAAAGACACATCAGTATAAATGGGTTTGTGTGTGTGTGTGTCTACCCTCACATATTTTAATATAGTGTCTGGTATATAGTAATTGAAAAAATGTGAAGTGAATGAATGAAAGTATAAATAAAGAACAGTCAGGTGGCATTTTATCAACCACAAGCATGTGTCGCTGCTAATTTTGTTCCAGTCTCTTTTTGGAGAAGCACTGGATTTTATTTTATTTTATTTTTTAAGATTTATTTATTTATTCGACAGAGAGAGAGCACGATCAGGGGGAGGGGCAGAAGGAGAGGGAGACAAGCAGACTCTTCACTGAGCAGAGATCCCCCATGGGCTCAGTCCTAGGACCCTGAGATCATGACCTGAGCCGCAATCAAGAATCGGACATTCAAGCAACTGAGCCACCCAGGTGCCCGATGCACTGAATTTTAGTAGGGCTGCGTCTACCAATAGGCACATAAAATCACACATTACACAACATACCCCAGAGTTTAAAACAATTACCTAAGCGCTGCGTTCAATCAGAGAGGAACAAATTGGTTGACCTCAGTTAAGAAAAGCCAGATGAGACAAGTAAATCAGGTAGAAGTTGAACTGAAACAGGTAGTGAATTTCGACATCCATTCAAGAAACCTTAGAATAAGTAAATATTTTTAAATTTCCCCCTTTTTAGGTGCCTGGGTGGCTCAGTCGGTTGAGCGACTGCCTTCGGCTCAGGTCATGATCCTGGAGTCCCGGGATCGAGCCCCCCATCGGGCTCCCTGCTCAGCGGGGAGCCTGCTTCTCCCTCTCCTTCTGCTCCTCCACCGGCTCATGCTCTCTCTCTCTCTCTCTCGCTCTCTCTGTAATAAATAAAGAGAATTTTTAAACTAAACTAAACTAAACTAAAATCTCCCCCTATTTAGAGGCTAATTACAGGATAAAAATATATCATTTCTAGACCTAGGGGATGATTCTTAATCTTCTTGATTTTTATATATTATAGTCAAACTAACTTTAAAGAGTGACATTTATTGTGGTCCGGTCTTTGCATAAACCTATAAAATATACCATTTAAAATATACCAGTAGGGTTTGAAGCCTGTTGCTCAGAGTGTGAATTTTATTTGTATTTTGGGTATGTATGCGTAAGAATATACATGAGCAAGCGTGCACACAGGAATGTGCATGAGTGAGTGTGCATAAGATCCTGAGAGAATGTTTCAGTGTCTGTTGCATTCAGCCACAGCTCCTTGGGATCTGGTCAGTGGAGCCACAGTAAGGAAACTCCTAGTCTGGCAAGGGGAACTCATGAGAAGTGGGATCTTATAATCAGCCCCCATAGGATAGGCTGGGGAGCATGTATGTCTTTGGTTGAGAAGTTGGGAGGCTTCTAGGACTTGTCACGCAGAAGAGAGGAGACTACACGTGCAGGAGAGAGAGAGATGAAGGGCAGCCTGCAGACAGTGAAACCGAGGTGTCGCTGCTGACTCTGGTCCAATACATATCTGCTTGCGTGTTTGGTTTGTTTAGGGACGGGAAGGACGGATAGTGGAAATTGGAAGTATTTCATGGTCGAATGAGGATTCTGTGGCGGAGCTCACTCAGTTGGCCAGTCTCAGCGGTTAAGCTGTGTTCTCTGCCTCTTGTTGTTGTTGTTTTCATTTACTTGTTTTATTTTAACTGCCTAAACTCCTCCTTATAAGCTATTCCCAAATTTTCTGTTTGTGTACCCTCCCCATTTTTCCAAAAATTAACCGGTGTGTTATAGCCAGCTCTTTACTAGTTCGATTCTTTGGCTAAACTCTGAGCTTTTTGTGGGAGCTCTGTTATATTTTATTTGTGCATTTCTTGTGCCTTCCATAATACCTGGCATCCTGAAGACCTCAAATCCCTTGATACATCTCGCATTGAGAAGTGAGGTGTTTGTCTTTGACCAATAAAATACAGCAGAAGTGGCCCTGTGCCACTTTCCGTGCCCAAGCCTAGAGAGACTGGCAGTCTTTACTTTCTGTCACCTGAAATACTTGTTTTTGGAACCTAGCTGCCATGTTCTGAGAAAGCCCAGTATGTTCGTGGAAGGGCCCATGTGGAGATGAACTGAGGCTCCCAGCTATGTTCCCAGTCAGCAGATAGCAGCAGCTTATCTGCCAGTGAGCCTATCCTCCAATCTGTAGTTGACCTTCCCCTCCCTGCCCCCCCCCCCCCCCCCCCCCCCCCCCCCAGTACTACTGGAAAGGGAGATGCGTCAGCACCACCTAGCCCGACCCCAAAAAATGAGTATGGTTGTTTTGAGCCACTTGATGTTTGGGGATGGTTGTTACACAGTAATAAATTTCTACAGCACTTTTCAATAAATATCTCTTGGGCGAGTGACTAGGGAAGTTGGCATTGTTGGAAGTCTGGAATTAGGACAGCAATATGAATTTGAATTACTTGAAGCATTTAAACAAACACTTAAGACATTGGAGAGATGATGCTAAAATGTTCTTACCAAAAGGAAAAGACTTAGGCAATAGAGAGACCCTGGTAAAATGTAAAACAAGAAAAAGGGAAGGAAAAGGCTAACAAGAACAGGACATACTGATAACACAGTTAACAGCTAAGAGTTCTGTAATAGCCATAAAAGGAACTTTAGCAAACTCATTTGATGTTCCTACATTTGATTCTTTAACAACACAGGTCTGAACTGCGCAGGTCCACCTATATGCGGATTGTTTCAATAAAGAGTGGACAGTACTGTAGATGTATTCTCGCTTCCTTACAGTTTTATTCATCACATTTTCTTCCCTCTAGCTTACTTCGTTGTAATAATACAGTATATAATACATACAACATATAACATACAAAATGCATGTGTGTTAATTGACTGGTTTATGTTATCGGTAAGGCTTCTGGTCAAAACTGGGCTCTTGGTAGTTAAGTTTCAGGGGAATCAAAAGTTCTGGGTGGTTCTTTTTTTTTTTTAAAGGAAGAGAAAGACCTTTTTTTTAAAAAAAGATTGTATTTATTTATTTAATAGAGAGAGAGAGAGAGACAGCGAGAGAGGGAACACAAGCAGGGGGAGTGGGAGAGGGAGAAGCAGGCTTCCCACTGAGCAGGGAGCCCGATGCGGGGCTCGATCCCAGGACCCTGGGATCATGACCTGAGCCGAAGGCAGTCGCTTAACCAACTGAGCCACCCAGGCGCCACAATTCTTTGTGGATTTTTGACTGTGTGGGGAGTTGGCACCCCTAACCATCCATGTTGTTCAAGCGTCATTGTATATTCTGAGAACACAGAACAATGCTGGACACATAGTAGGTATGCAATAAATATTTGTTAAATGAATGAACAAATTGCAATTGACTGCAGTCCAAACTGAGAAATTGTGTGTATTAATCTAGATTATTTGTATTTGTTTGGTACATGTGTTTTAAAAAGTCAAGCTACTGAGAGTAAGCAAACCCAGGAGTCCTCACGATCTAATCTAAGATACTTCCCATTCACTGATAAGGAATTTTACACTTTACTACTGGGAATGTTCTATGCCCCAAATCTGTGAGAAAGTGGTTGGGAATTCTATCTTGATTGCTCAAGAGACTGCAAAACTTCTCCAGAAATAATATAATCAAGACACTTCTGGTTGACTTCCTTTATATTTGGCTTCCGTTTATAGTTGTGGTACTAATAAGCAACAGAAAAGTAAATAGCAGGAGTGGCAAATGCATAATTCAGCAGGATAATCAGATGGCGATTTATCAAGAAGAATAATATAAGTGCAAAAGGCAATAATAGCATTTTGTTTTGGTTATGTGATAGGCATTATATTTTCATCATCTAAAGTCAGGAACAGCTGTTGAAGTTGGGATGGAGAAAACTAATTGGAGACCGTGGAATGAATCCATCTCTGTTTATAACACTTCAATTTGTAGGTTTGGATTCAGTGGTGCCAGCGTCCAGATTGTTCCTTAGCAAACAATAGTAATTTTGGGGTATGACTCAGGAAACTGACACATGGTATACAACCAAATCAGTCAAGTACTAACTTTGAAAGTGGAATTTTAGTTCATATTTACTAAAACGTATTTCCTCAACTTTAAGACTTGGGAATACACCAATATTTTGCATGGCCTGAAACCAACAGGTCAGATGATGAGAACAGAAATGAGCAAGATCTAAGATATAGTGCGCCTGGGTGGCTCAGATGGTTAAGCGTCTGCCTTCGGCTCAGGTCATGATCTCAGGGTCCTGGGATCGAGTCCCGCATCGGGCTCCCTGCTCCTTGGGAGCCTGTTTCTCCCTCTGCCTCTCTCTCTCTCTGTCTCTCATGAATAAATAAATAAAATCTTTAAAAAAAAAAAAAAGATCTAAGATATACATACAAATCCTGATATGTAAACATACAGCACTCACTCCATATACATATGTAGTTCCTGAAATGTGGCCTCTGAGCCCATTTCACCTATTTGCCCTTGCTTGTTTTGGACTCAAAGCTGAAGTGGATTTGTAGTTCATTTGATGGGAAATCTGTGACTGTTTATATTCCATACAACCAAGCTATTTACTCTCTTACGTCCTGAAGATTTCAAATGTAATATAAATATTACACGGGAATTATGTTGTTTGTTTTGCTTTTTTGAGAGAGAAGCCTTAAAGCAAGAATTGACAAACTTTTTCTGTAAAGGACCAGAGAGTAAGTATTTTCAGGCTCACAGACCACATAGACTCTGTTGTAACTACTCAGCATTGCCGAGGTAGATCAAAGTAGCCATATGTAAGTCTGCTTTTGGCTGTGTTATGATAAAACTTTATTTATAAAAATAGGCACGGGCTGGTCCTGGGTGAGTTAATACATTGACTTCAGTTGATTCATACTATAATGTGAAGGATTACAGAGGGAATCCTGAGCGCAGATTTTAACAGGGGAGGAAGGGAGAACACAACTGAAAAAGAGAGAGAGGCTTCCTAAAGTTGTAAAGTAAATGCAGAAAGCAGGAGTGAAAGTATTGGCTCCCTAAAAGAGTTAGCCCAGTAACTTCAAATTAGTTACAGCATCACTGAAAATCTGAGTGCATTACTGCTATCTAAACCAATGTTCCGGTAGTATTGAAAGAAACCATTTATTTGGTTTAGATTCTGTCTTGAGTATTTGACAAAGTAAATATTTTAAAGAGCCAGAAGAAGTGTAAATAATTTATATTAAGTGCCATCTTATTTTATAAAATAACAATTTTTCTAGACTTTGATTTCTGAAATATTTGGGGCCCATTTCATATTCCATGAGGAATTTTAATTTAGAAAAACAGAGACTCTACTTCCATAGGTTTTAATGGGTGAAGAACCTCAGCACAGGAAATGGGTATTTGTTTAGTGACACACACATACACACACACACACACACACACACACACACGAATAGGGCAGTGAATATTTTCTGGATAATTCTTTTTCATCTGATTATAATAACTGATAGCTTTTTTAAAAAATATTTTATTTATTTATTCATGAGAGTCAGAGAGAGAGAGAGAGAGACACAGAGGCAGAGGGAGAAGTAGGCTCCCCGCCTAGCAGGGAGCCCGATGTGGGACTCGATCCCAGGACCCTGGGATCATGACCTGAGCTGAAGGCAGACGCTTAACCATCTGAGCCACCCAGGCGCCCAATAGCTGATAGCTTCTAACCTATAATCTACTGAAGAAACTAAAGCTAAATTGACATCTATCTTGGTTTCCTATGGCTGCTAGGACAAAGTACCACAAACCGTGTGGCTTTAAAACGACAGAAATTTGTTGTCATGGTTCTAGAGGCCAGAAGTCCAAGATCAAGTGTCAGCAGAGCTGGTGTCTTCTGGGGGCTCCTGGGGACAATCTGTTTCATGCTTCTCTTCTGGTTTCTCACAGTCTCAGCTATGCCTTGGCTTGTTGATGGCAGTCTTCCTACATCATCTGCCCTCTTCGCTTGTCTGTCTCTGTGTCCAAATTTCTTCTTTTATAAGGATACCAGTCACAGTGGATTAAGGCTCACCCTAATGACATCCTCTTAATTCAATCATATGAAAGACCCTGTTTCCAAGTAAGGTTACATTCACAGGTACTGGGGGTTAGGACTTCAACTTGATCTTTTCAGGGGATACAGTTCAACCCGTAACGAACTCTTAATGCAGAAACTTTGCATCAGCTTTAAAACTATATTCTGTACCACAGGAATGGTTGTAAAAACAAGAGAAAATTTATGGTCAATTATGATTCTGGTGCTAAATCAGCCTCAACATCCGTCTTAGCAATTAAAATTACAATTCTGAAAAAGCTGAGATCTTTATACTGAATACTTGCCATTTATGTTTCGAGTGTTCTTTTCAAGTATAAATTATATCCAACATTCAGAGAAATGTGCATATTTTAGAGTTAGTCCCTTTCTAGTTTAATTATCTCTGCATGGAAAACACCTTAAAATATTTTATTGAGACTAAAAAACGAGCAGCTCACTTGTTTGCCTCTTGGGGTGGAGAATAAATGGTTAAAAACCTGCAAAGAGCCATCAAAGCACTATGTTCTTTTTTTTTTTTTATTGAAATATAATTGATGTACGGCATTATATTAGTTCCAGGTGTACCTAAGGATTCCACATTTGTATACATTGTGAAATGATTATAACCGCAAGTCTAGTACCATCTGTCACCACACAAAGTGACAACAGTTTTTTTCTTGTGGTGAGAACTTTTAAGATTTTATGGCAACTTCCAGATGTGTAATATAGTCTTATTGACTCTAGTCACCATGCTGCACATTACATCCCCACGACTTACTTATTTTATAACTGTAGGTTTGCACCTCTTAACGTCCTTCACTCATTTCCCTCATCCCTCTTCTGGCAACCCCAATTCTGTCTCTGTATCTATGAGTTTCTTTTGTTTTGTTTGTTCATCTGTTTTGTTTTTTAGATTCCACATATACATGAAATCATGAAGTATTTGTCTTTGTCTTTCTGTCTGACTTATTTCACTTAGCATAATACCCTCAAGGTCCATCCATATTGTCAAAAGATTTTATTCTTTTTGATGGCTACATAGTATTCCAGTTTGTCTGTTTATCTATTGATGGACACTTAGGTTGTTTCCCTATCTTCACTACTGTAAATAACGGTACAATGAACATGGGAGTGCTTATATCTTTTCAAATTAGTGCTTCATATTCTTTGGGTAAATACCTAGACATAGAATTGCTGAATCATATGGAATTTCTATTTTTAATTTTTTGAGGAACCTCCATACTGTTTTCCAGAGTGGCTGCACCAGTTTGCATTCCCACCAACAGTGCAAGAGGGTTCCCCTTTCTCCGCATCCTCGCCAACACCTGTTGTTTCTTGTCCCTTTGATAATAGCCATTCTGACAGTTGTGAGATGATACCTTGTGGTTTTGATCTGTGTTTCCCTGATGATTAGTGACGTTGAGCATCTTTTTATGTGTCTGTTGGCCATCTGTATGTCTTCTTTGGAAAAAAGCACCATGTTCTTATATTCTGACCCCTGAATCAGATCACACTGGCTGTCAAATGATCTGAAATATGGCCTGGGATATTTGAAACTGAGCTCATCCCTGAATGTGAAGGAGGAGTGCATCCTAATCTTAAGTCTCCAACTTCCTTCTCTAGCTACATCCCCCAAGTGCAGATTTTAAAAACAAGTATATTCTTGGGGTGACTGGGTGGCTCAGTCGTTAAGCATCTGCCTTCGGCTCAGATCATGATCCCGGGGTCCTGGGATCGAGCCCCGCGTTGGGCTCCCTGCTCGGCTGGAAGCCTGCTTCTCCCTCTCCCATAAAATCTTAAAAAAAAAAAACAAGTATATTCTTCATTTCCTAAATATCCAGTAATGTCAAGTCCATACCACCATAATCCGTTAACTTCACTGAGATATGTATGGTGTGGGACAGTGTTTTGGGCAAGGAGTATATTGGAAATTTTGATCAGTTATTTTGATCAGTTATTATAAACCCATTTCAAGCAGAAAATCAGACATACATGTTGCTGTCATTTTAGTCAGGCCTATATTGTCTGACCATTTCCTTTCTGTAACTTAATGAATAAAGTCTGTGTAATGGGGTCTAATTCAAATTTTCTATGGAGTCATGCTTGAAGAAGCAAGGGAGTCCCTGGAGGAGGTTCAAGTTAGAATACACTTTTTTTCCAAACACCTTGGAAATTCTTCACATATAACCAGATCCTCCAATGTGCAAGAGACAGTAGGATATGCAATAAGTTTTATGCGTAGATAAAAGGGATGTCAAAGAAGAGGTGCAAATATAATTGTGATTCTTTACCATTGCAGGGCAAGGGTTTCCTTGTCCCAGAGGACTCATACAACCCAAGACTTTGTTTTTTATTTATTATTATCTTTTTATTTTTATTTTTTAAAGATTTTATTTATTTATTTGACAGAGACATAACGAGAGAGGGAACACAAGCAGAGGGAGTGGGAGAGGGAGAAGCAGGCTCCCCGCTGAGCAGGGAGCCCGATGTGGGGCTCGATCCCAGGACCCTGGGACCATGACCTGAGCAGAAGGCAGACGCCTAACCGACTGAGCAACCCAGGTGCCCTATTATTATCTTTTTAGAGAGAGAGAGAGAGCATGAGCAGGGGTGGGAGCAGAGTGAGAGGTTAGAGAGAAAATCTTAAGCAGGTTCCACACCCAGCACAGAGCCCAACACAGAGCTCGAACTCACGACCCTGAGATCATGACCTGAGCTAAAATCAAGAGTCACATGCTCTAGTGACTGAGCCACCCAGGTGCCCCCAGCCCAAGACTTTCTACTTCAAACTTTGGACTGAATGCAGTTTTATCAGCTAGTCATTACCCTGGTGTTACTACATAACAAAATATTCTGATTCCCATTTTCATAAATTAACAGTCCATTTTCTTCTTTCAGCCCAGCATCAATCAAGTTGATTCATGGTTAACTGGTCTTAACTTACTGGGTTTGTCATGGCTGAAGTTGTAAGTTGGATTCAGGTCTCCCTCACGTACCTCTGCTCTTCCTTTGAAAGCAGGCTAGCTGGGATACATTCCGCTCATGGTAGTGACAGAACCTAAGAGGGGTCGGTGGACATACGTGTTACCTTTTTAGGCCTGGGCACGTAACTAGCAAACCATCACTTCTGCCTATATTCTTCTGACCAAAGCAAGTAATATTTTTAAAAAATTTTTGTTTGCCTGTAGTTGACATACCATGTTACATTAATTTGAGGTGTGCAACATAGTGATTTGACAAGTTTGTACGTTACGCTACACTCACCACAAGTGTAACTACCATCTGGCAAAGCAAGTAACTTTACTGTGTGGGCAGAATAATGGTCCCCCAAAGATACACATGTTCTACCCCAGAATCTGTGAATATGTTACCTTACATGGCAAAGGGGTTTTGTAGACGTGACTAAGTGCAGGGTCATGAGTTGGGAGATTATCCTGGATTGTATACGTGGGCAGGGGGATCAGGCCAAGTGAAGGAGATGTGGTGGTGGAAAGAGACCTAAGAGCAGTGGCAGTCTTGGAAAGGGGGATTTGAGCCAAGGAATGGCGGGGGGGGGGGTTGGGGGGGACTAGGATCTAGAAGGCAAGGAACTGACTACCTCCCACAGCCTCCAGAAGCAACACAACCCTGGGAACCCTTGATTTTAATGCTGAAAGAACCATCTTTCGACTTCTGCCTTCCACACTATAAAATAATAAATGTGTGTAATTTTAAACCGATAATTTGTGGTCATTTGTTGCAGTAGTAATAGGAGACTAATACAGTTTCCAAGCTGAACATCAGTGCAGCAGGAAAGGATATTCACCAATGATGGGAGAGACTACAGAGTCACATGACAAAGGATGGGGCTGCTGAGGGGGTGAAAGAACAGTATCTAATCAACACAGCGGTCACTGGATTATATAACTTTCCGCAGACACGGAATAATAGGGAGGAGGGACAGTGCTTTAGAAGAAACATAAGAAAATCCTGACTCTCTTGCTCTTGGGGAGAAGACAAGCAGATAGAAAGGCATTCTTTTTTTTTTTCTTTTAAAGATTTTATTTATTTATTTGAGAGAGAGAATGAGATGCAGAGAGCATGAGAGTGGGGAGGGTCAGAGGGAGAAGCAGACTCCCTGCTGAGCAGGGAGCCCGATACAGGACTCGATCCGGGGACTCCAGGATCATGACCTGAGCCGAAGGCAGTCGCTTAACCAACTGAGCCACCCAGGCGCCCGATAGAAAGGCATTCTAACGTGTCACACCATGGACCACTCTATCGATCTAAAAATGCAAATGTACCCAGAGACTGAGCTGCACTTCAGCTATCATCACTGTGTTCTTGAGTCTTTAATCACCAAACCTGTATCCTAGGGAGCTTTGAGCAGCAAGATAGGGTCCCAGAATATGGCACACCCACTGGCATCATAAATGCACTCACTCATCACTAAAACCCCACAATTTTTAAATTTGGGCCGTATATGAAGACAAAATAACAGCAGGGTTCTCGGGAAGCAAATCTGTGGAATAAATGTGGACGGCTGCAAGAAAAACGTAAGGATTTGCTACCAAGATATCCCTTTAGGAAAGCTGACTTAAGTAAAGCTAAATGAATGGAAGTTTGTGGTTTTGGCAAAGGTTGATGGATCACCACGAGTCTATCAATATACTATTTGTGGATGGTTGTCAAGCTTCTTGATCAAGAAAGAGATGTGTTTCATGTTGAGAGAACTGTTTTCCCCTTCAGACCACAACCTCCTTGGAAGCTCCTTGTAACTGGGACTCAGCTTTCATTGTACTTCCAGTAATTGACAAAATTTGTGGGCTATAAAATTTGACTGGTGGAAGAAGATGTGAATTAGAATCATAAGGATTGGGCCCGGGCATCTATTTTTACAAGCCTCCATCTATTAGCTCCCTGTTGCTGCTGGAACAAACTAATAGAAACTTCACGGCTTAAGGTGATAGAATGTGTTGTCTTAGAGCTGTGGAGGTCAGAGCCCAGAATGGGTTATACTGCACTGCAATCAGGCTGTGGAGGGGCTGCATTCCTTCAGGAAGCTTTAGGGGAGAGTCTGGTTTTTGCTTGCTTGCTTGCTTGCCTTTTCCAAGTTTGGAACCCACCTGCATCTGTGGTTTTGTGACCCCTTCCTCCAATACCGCTGCAAAGCCAGTAATATGACATCTTCAGATTTCTCTCTCTCTCACCTCTGCTTGCATTCGGACACCTGCCTTCTTCTTGTAAGGACCCTTACAAGTGATGATACCGGGAAGGACAAACAAACAGGGCATGATACTGGGCCCACCTGGATCATCTCGAATCATCTCCCATCTCAAGATTCTTAATCACATCTTCAATGTTCATTCTGCTATGTCAGTAACATATTCACAGACTCTGGGGATTAGGAAGAGGACATGTTTTGGGCGGGGTGTTATTCTGTTTATCACACCCCAAAGTGCTTCCAGTGGTTTGATCCAGATATTCTCAAGTCCCTTGCAGAGCTGCAGTTCCAGCATCATTAAACTGACAAAGGAAACCAGACATAGGTTTTTATCCCAGTGGTTGGAGGAGTACTGTAGACATTTTCATGAAATCGAGTTAATAAAGAATATACTCACAGAAGCTTTCCAGATCATCTTTGCTGGGGTGGAGCCTCATGGACCAGACTTTCTCATATTGGAAGAATCGTTGTCTCTTCTACACATACCTTCTCTGACATCTGAAGGCTAAAGAATTGGATTCCAGTACACTCCAAATCATAAACTAAGCTGTGGATGCCGTAGAACCCCCACAAGACATGAGAAAAAAACAAAGTTAGCAATGACATTAATTTGTTGTTTAACTTCTATGAAATTCCTTAGTCTTTCTGGACCCTATTGTCCTTACATATAAGAATAGGATGCTGTGATAAATGATTCTAAGGTTTCTTACGGGGTGTAAGATTTTGTATTCATCAGTATTCTCCAGAGAAACAGTACCAATAGGATGTGCATATATTCAGAAAGAGATTTATTATAAGGAATTGGCTCACGCGATTATGGAGGGTGGCAAGTCTCAAGATCTGCAGGGTGTGTCGGCAAGCTGGAGAGGTAAGTTTAGTTCTCAGGAGAGGTGAGGTCCCAAATCCTGAGACCCAGGGAGAGCTGATGTTTCAGTGTGAGTCCAAAGGGAGGAAAAATTGATGTCCCAGTTCAAAGGCTGTCAGGCAGGAAGAGTTTTCTCTTATTCAGGAGAGGGTCAGGCTTTTTGTTCTACTCAAGCCTTCAACTGATTGGATGAAGCCCACCCACATGATGGAGAGCAGTCTGCATCAGTCACTGTACCTTATGTTCATCTCATCCAAAACCAGCTTCACAGAAACACACACAATGATGCTTGACCAGATTTGTGGGGTGCCCAGTCAAGTTGATACACAAAATTAACCATCAGAATTTTATCCTGAGGTTTTGAACTCACTCTGGTTCAATCCTGTCCTTCAGCTTACAGGCCTGGCCTTTGCAGGGATGAAGCTTTTGATTTGCATAAGGCTTTACTTGGAAAATACTGACATCGTGTTTAGCACTGACCAGGAATGATATGGAAATTGACACCATGGAAGGAGAATTCTTAAGACTTAAAATTAGAGGCTCCAATTCAATTTGAATATCTTAACACTGTATTGCTTGACTACTGAATGCATAAAATTGGACCATTGCAAGGATTGGCAGGGGCGATATTTTTTCTATTTATTTCATGCCCAGCCTGTGCCCAGTTTGCCCTCACTACCTATCTTTTTATGCAGCTGCTCTGTCTGTTTTCATCGGAATAAGCACGGCTTCCCTCTGTGTTGGTCACCCACTCGTGGAATCCCACTTCCACTGTCGGCCCCTCCTGTTCACTCTGTGGGGCGGCGCACAAGTGTTTAAGTGACTGATACATTCAAGTCAACACATCAAATATAGAAAGGAGAAGAGGACTCAGAAGAATGAAGGAGGGTTGGAGGGCAATAAAGAGAAGGCTAAAAATACCAGAAAAAGCATCCACAGACTTGCCGAAGACGGGGAAAGAGAAAACTAACGTCTGAGTAGAAGGGAGAAACGAGATGTAGGCTGGCAGATAAAGTGGAAAAGTGCCAAAAATAAAGAAAAATGAAGAGAAAGATGAACCAACATGAAATGAAATGAATGAAAATAGAGAAAATGGTCATTTGTTTTCAGAAGGTGGTCGAGAACATCAGGAGAAGAACCCTCCTCTAGTTCTGATAACGCCCGACTCTCCTTTCGACGTTTAAACACGATAAACAGGACTAGGCGGCAATGAAAGAGTCTAACACACGTGCCGTGTGGATCGGTGGCTCTGACGTTCCCACATTTACAATTATTTCAAAATAAGAAGCACATAGCACCACGAGGGAAATACTGATGTGGGATGCCAACGTTGTCAAGTTCATTAACATGTATTGGATAAAAGTGATCAACTCGTTAAGTCAAAACAATTTTGGGTGCGGCTCTGTACTTCAGTGATATATTTCCTTGTGTTTGTGAAGTGAATTTGCCAAGCATCTATTGAACACCCAGGTACAGAAGTTCTGTGGACCCTGGCGGTGAAAGTTCAGTGTTTGCCCTCAAGGGGACACACCGTGTAAAGGAGAGAGCCTAGAAATCAGTACTTGCTAATGAAATTTGGTGATGACAGCGCATTGCATTATGTTTATTAATCTGCTGGATTTAAGGCAGCAATGCCCAGATGTCCCCGGTCACGCCAATATAGGAAGACTGTATCGCTGACCCTTGAGCGTTGATTAATTTCCTTCCCAGCTTTTTGGGCAGTGTTGCTTGTTTTGCTGCCAAAAGAAAAGACAGAGGCATTTTAAGGACAATGCATTATTCCTCATGCCCTCTTTCCCCAAGAGTAACATCAGAGGAGCTTGAGGTGATCTGGTGCCTTTGACCACTGTTTTCTGATTGATATTGTACACTATAGGGAATGTCTAATTAGAATTCAAAGGATATCTAGGGGCGCATAAGATAAATCTTTGCACACTCCTTTCTTATTCCACGGGGATTGTATTTTTCAGTCCTGTGTTTTTATACTCATGCAATTGCCCTGAAGTAGGAACATTCTCCAGTCAGAAAAAAACCAAAAAAACAAAAAAAACCTGTTTTACTTTAAAAGCAATTTTTAAAAGCACTGTTTTCTCTACAAAACGTATTAAATGCTGTATTTTTCACAATGATGATAGCTAATTGTATTTTGGTCTATTCCGTGACATTTCTCATCACAGCTGGGTCTCCCTTGATTACTTTAATTACCCAGTGAATAAGGGAAGGTCATTTCATTTCAATCACATTTATTAATCACCCACATTTTGTCCTCATTAACATTTTTTCTATTTACATGAAGCTAGGCTCCTAAGTGATTCTATCAGAGCTATGAAGATGTTAATGTCAAGTCTGGCTGCAGTAAAGTAAGTACTCCATGAAGACAATGGAAGTTTTTTTCACTCCTAAATTGTGTTTGTTTTCATTTTGTGAGTATTAATGATGGAGGCCAGGAACAATTCTAGCTCTAATTGTGCACAGATTACTGGTTACCAGTGGGAAATTAATCTTTTTCCCTTCTGCAGGGGCTACTGCTGAGAGATGCGGTCCAAACAGGGTTTTTCTAGATGATTCTGTAGGTCTTCAGGACCTGGGCTATCTGAACACCATTAATCCTTTCAAGGGTACAAACACTGTTTTTACCCGTTAGGATCTGCTATGTCAACTTTAAAATACCAAATGTTTTTTTTTTTTAATATATATACACACCGAAAGGGTATCAGTTGAATCGAAATGACATTTTAGATGATCTACATGCAGGGTTACCATGTATTTGCTTCACTGCCTGTTTCAGTTCAACTTCTTTTTTTTTTTTTTTTTTAAAGATTTTAAGATTTCATTTATTCGAGACAGAGAGAGAGAGTAGAATAAACCGGGGAAGGAGCAGAGGGACAAAGCAGACTCCCCCTCCCCCCCACCGCCACCAGGGAGCCTGACGCGGGGCTCCATCCCAGGACCCTGGGATCATGACCTGAGCTGAAGTTAGACACTCAACCGACTGAGCCATCCAGGTGCCCCTCAGTTCAACTTCTATATGACTTACATGTTTGGGGTGGGTTTTCCTAATTGAAGTCAGCCATTTTGTACCTCGAATTCGGCACTTACATACTTATTTTCAACTCTGGGATATGTTGTGTAATGTGTCATTGTACGTGTCTGTTGGTATACTCAGCGCTTTTTAAATTTAGTGCTCTAGAAAGGGTCTTGAGCAAAACCCACAACTGAACAGGCCTGTGGCTGATTCAAGGCCACTGGACGGTTCTTTATTTATGCACTTGTATTCATATTCATTCCCTTCAACGTACAAAAAAACACTGGAGTTCTACTACACCATCACTAACCAAATCACTAAATGTCAGAGGAAAGTGATTTCATTCAGTATAAAAATAAAGTCTATACGTTACTTAGGAATACACTTCACAAAAGAGGTATAAATTCTATATAGAGAAATATTACAAAAAATTCCGTATAGAGAAATATTACAAAATAATGTTAAACAACATAGAAAGATCCGCTAAATAAAATGACATAACGTGTTTGAGGGATCGACTTTATAATAATGATACTGATTCTCTGGAAAGGGCATTCGATAGAAATCCCAGTAAGTTTTGTTTGGTTTGGTTGGTATTTAGCAAACATGTATTAATTTATGAATAATAGCATTCTTCCCAGAATAACCAGAATGATCCTGAAAATTCTGAAAAATAAGAACATACTGAGGGATTCTTTCATAATTCAAAATCAAGATCTTTGCAAAGTGATGCAATGAAATTATGAAATAAAGAGTCCATAAGCTGACCCACACATATATGCCTTTTCATGTACTCAAATTTAGTAAACAATGTTCAGACAATTGACTTTCCATAGAAGACAAATTAAAAGAAAACTTAGGATCTCTATGTCATAACATAGATGGAGACAGATTAAGCCTAAAGATGAAAAATAAAGCTTTGAATATATTTGTGTGGAATTGGTATTGTGATTTCAGGGTAGGAAGTAAAATTTCAAAGCCATACCCAAGAAATAAATTTGTAAACAAAAGATTGATAATTATGCTTTTATTAAAATCTAAAATTTTTTTCATGACATAAGTCACCATAAATTTAAAATTGTACAGCAGAATAGATGAAGATATCTATTATCAATATAGCTATATATGTATCTGTTTTTCATCTGTCTATCTCTATCATGTATCTTTATCAGACCTCAGGATTATTATTTAGGATATAAAAACCCAACAAGTCAATGGGAAAAAAGACAAAGAGATCAAAGGAAACATGATTAAAGGCTTTGAATGGAAAGTTCCCCAAAGTATGTACATTAGGGGTAACAATTATGAGGAATAGCAATAAAAACTTGAAAAGCTGCTCGAGATCAGTAGTATTTGGGAAAATGCAAATTGACATTAAAGTAAGATACATTTTCACATCCACCAGATTGGCAGGATTTCTGGATCTGACACTATTGTGTCGGTTAGGCCAATACGTGTGAGCAGTTTGCAAACACTTAGGAAAGTGGCAAATGCGTTTATGCCGTGTTCCCACAATTCCGCTTGTAAGACAGGGCGACAAGAAATTGACCTGTGTGGGAAGACACAGTCCAAGGGAGTATCTGAGAAGTGGATGGCATTTCAAAACAGAGTAGAGGCCATCATCTTTGCCCTCATGGTAACTGGCTTATGCAGCCACTGAATGTCTCATGTTCTGCAGTTATTTGCTAATACATGTAACAAGAGGGTTGGCCTGAGATTGGGTCAGAACTCACAGAGGGGACAGATGTTGCACACCAAAGGAGGGGTGACATCAGAGTCGATGGTCAAGAACCCATTCAAAGATGTTGAAATGCTTCTTCAGTATCAGGGGTATGTATAAGGAGGGTCAGGAGTTAGACATTTCTTTTGAAGCTCTGGTTCTTTGTCTTACAGCATTTAAAGGGAATCCTGGAAAGTAAAAGTGGTTCGTCACGCAAAGCATGGCTTCACCCGCAGCTACTGGGCTTTCTCTGCGGCAGGCCACCTTCTCAGTCACCTTGCCAGTTGTTCAGACTCGTGCCGTAAAGCAATGCTGCGGCGTTGACGGCGTGCCCAACTATGACCTCCCAGTGTGTATCTATCTGAAGGCAAGGCATTTAACATGTTTAAACGTTAATTTCAAACGGTCTGCTTTGCTTAGGCATTGCATCTTCCGTCAAGTCTCTGTACTGGAGAACGGGTTTAGTGTGCTTGTGGGAGGAAATTCTCTAAAGGCCTTTTCTCGCCACCTCTGTCCCCACAGATGCCATTGGTAGAACTGATCAGTCACAGCTCGTTTCAGCTGAGATGTTGATGGCAACTACCGATACCTACAATATATTGATTGTACACACGGACACCATCCATCCCACCTTTCCTGGCTGCAGGTTTATGCCTACAGTCCTGGCATAGTTAGTAATAACTTTACCTTTTACTAATAAATGCCTTCAAATCTGGGCCATAAAATTACACTGTCATCTCTCAGAAATTAACAATGACAACAGCTGCTAACATTCTTCGCTATTTTCTCTTTGTCAAGTACTCTTACTAAGCAATTAACTTATTTAATCTTTTATCATCTTATGAAGTGCAACTTCACAGATGAAGAAAGTGACACTTAGGCACAGTAAAGTACTTGTTGAAAATCACAGACCTACTTTCCATGTGTAAGGAAAGCAAGTTTGTGACATAGGGCAGCGAATCAAAGCTTCACACATTTCCCAAGTAACCATTCCCTCTGTTGTGACAGTAATCTTTTTTTTTTCTTTTATTTTTTTTATTGTTATGTTAATCCCCATACATTACATCATTAGTTTTAGATGTAGTGTTCCATGATTCATTGTTTGTGCATAACACCCAGTGCTCCATGCAGAACGTGCCCTCCTCAATACCCATCACCGGGCTAACCCATCCTCCTACCCCCCTCCCCTCTAGAACCCTCAGTTTGTTTTTCAGAGTCCATCATCTCTCATGGTTCGTCTAACCCTCCGATTTCCCCCCCTTCATTCTTCCCCTCCTGCTATCTTCTTCTTCTTTTTTTTTCCTTAACATATATTGCATTATTTGTTTCAGAGGGTGACAGTAATCTTCTTAAAAGTTGATATTGTTTGAAGTTTCATTTTACTCTTCTCATCAATGCACTTTCGGAATGTCTGAATGAGAAGATTTTAAAATATGCTTGGAGGGCGCCTGGGTGGCTCAGTTGGTTAAGTGACTGCCTTTGGCTCAGGTCATGATCCAGGAGTCTCAGGATTGAGTCCTTCATCGGGCTCCCTGCTCAGCGGGGAGTCTGCCTCTCCCTCTGACCGTCCCCCCCCCCCCTCAAATAAATAAATAAAATCTTTAAAATATATATATACTTGAAAATCCACCACAGTCCCACATCCTTGATGAGACAACATAGAGCCCGTAGCTGGAGTCAAGCAAGACCTTTGGTCCTGAACAACAAACACATCTTGGAAGCATCTGTCTGGTGTGCTTCCATGCACTGGGTTCAGGGATGTGTGTGGGCCACGCTGTGCTTGCCTGGGAAATCCAGGAGTAACACATGAGGAGTGTGCATTCCCATACTGTGCCCTGTGGTCATGGTGTGTGTTATTTAATCCCAGGATTAATGAGGTGCCGTTAGCTGGTCAGATGCTATGCAGTGTGTATCCAGACTAGGCAACATGCAGGACTTCAGCCTCATGTGACGGGAGCCCAGAGGGTCTTCCTTCACTCAGTACTAACATCCACAGCTGTGCCCTGGCTGGACCACCACGGCCCATCCCCATCTGGGTTTGGAGGTCCTGAAGCATATTATCCGTGCCTGGTGCTCTGCTGTGTAGCCTGCCTGCACTGGTAACTCTCCATTCTCTTAAGGAAGTAATCCTGGTTTTAGGTGCTTAACTCTGTTTCTGTTAAGACTTTGCATTCAAGCAAAGCCGTCTTTTGTGAATACAGTGCCTGGACAATAAGATTACTGTGCCCAGTAGCAGATGCTACCCATGCAGAACTCCTGTCCTTGAGACCTTAACCATTCA
Organism: Neomonachus schauinslandi; assembly: GCF_002201575.2. Lineage (NCBI taxonomy): Eukaryota > Metazoa > Chordata > Mammalia > Carnivora > Phocidae > Neomonachus > Neomonachus schauinslandi. Next base: position 120,830,226 of record NC_058419.1, read on the forward strand.
CTGTGGCGGTCACTTCCAGGACTCTGGAAGGCTGATCTGCCTATGCCGTGGGCCTCAAAGCACTGGGGAATTACCTCCTGGGAAGCATCTTTCACAGACCATGCATCAAGTTGGCGTATGATTCCCCGGCTTCCTTTTGCTACTCAAGTGAGATAATTCAAGAACTGGCATTTTGCATCATTCTCTACAGTTGGCTGATGGATTGAGCTCCAGTTGCTTTCCATGATAGCTGGCTTAATAGTGCCCCCTTCACTGGCTACCATCCTTACCCCATCCCACTTTCCCACAACCCAAATGGAGTATGAGCACCTCCTAGTATACGACTTGGGGTTGAACCCTTGTCTCAGGATTGGTTTCCATGGGAACTCCATCTAAACAGGTCCGGCTCTGAAATCCTCTCCAAACCCTCTGTTTGTTTCTTTAGTAGCATTCATCTCAATTATAACTGTGTAGCAGTTTGTGTATTTCATGCCTGTGTTCCTGACTGTGTGGTAGGTGTCCTGGAAGAAGTCCTTTGTATCTGTCCTGTTAACATGACACCTTGCAAAGTTAGATGCACAATAGGTGTTTATTTTAAAAAACGAATGAATGAAGTTAGTGAAATCTACATTTGTGACTCCCAGTAGGTGCGGCCTCTGGGCTTAGAGACCAAATGGGTTCTGACAAAGCTACTGAGAGTTAGCAAGTAGATGCCATTCTCAAGAGGTGGAGAACAGGACACAATAAGGTCTTTAGAATGGAGGCTTGAGGGAGAAAGAGCAAATAAAACCACTTCCAGAACCCTCTTTCTGAGAAGCATCAATATATGCAAGCTTCTCCCTGATTTTCACCTGAAGATTTGCCATTGAATTTAAGGGTAATGCACTGAAACTCAGAGTAAGCCCATAGTTAGAAAAAGTACTGCAGGTGTTGCTCATGTAGCCAGGTTAAAAATCCTGGTGTCATTGGTTTTAAAAGCCTTAGAAAGCTTAGAAAATTTTAGGAAAAAAATCTGACAAGGAAAAATCTCTTGTCTTTTTTTTTTTTTTTTTAAAGGTTTTATTTCTTTATTTGTCAGAGAGAGAGAGCACAAACAGGGGGATCAGCAGACGGAGAAGGAGACTCCCCACTGAGCAAGGAGCCCAGTGCGGGGCTTGATCCCAGGACACTGGGATCATGACCTGAACCAAAGGCAGATGCTTCACTGACTGAGCCACCCAGGCACCCCTGGTCTTTTGTCTTAAAGATACTTGGGTACTGAAAACAAAAGGATGGACCCAGGTCTAAAGAATTACCTTAGTAGACATTTAATGTTTGAGGGATTTTAAGTAGCTTCCCTCATCCATGGATATTTTCTTAGGTAATTGTTGTTACCATCATCATCATTATTATTATTATAATTATTTTTTAAAGATTTTATTTATTTATTTTGAGAGAGAGAGAATGAGAGAGAACACATGAGAGGGGATAGGGTCAGAGGGCAAAGCAGACTCCCTGCCGAGCAGGGAGCCCGATGCGGGACTCGATCCAGGGACTCCAGGATCATGACCTGAGCCGAAGGCAGTCGCTTAACCAACTGAGCCACCCAGGCGCTCCGCCATCATCATTATTATTAAAACTCCAATTTATTTTCTGTACACTTGCCTGTCAAATGGATGAACCATATTAGCTTTACCTTTATTTATTTATTTATTTTTTTAGCTTTACCTTTATTTTGTATGTTTAGGTTGCTCCTAATTTTTCACTATTATAAATAATATTCTGAGAAGAATCTCTGAGCCTACGATTTTCTATATTTTTCGATTACTTCCTTTTTTTTTTTTTTAAAGATTTTATTTATTTATTTGACACAGAGAGAGACAGCGAGAGTAGGAACACAAGCAGGGGGAGTGGGAGAGGGAGAAGCAGGCTTCCCGCCGAGCAGGGAGCCCGATGTGGGACTCGATCCCAGGACCCTGGGATCATGACCTGAGCCGAAGGCAGACGCTTAACGACTGAGCCACCCAGGCGCCCTTTCGATTACTTCCTTAAAGAAAAATCCTCAAAAAAGATTTACTCCCATCTCTTTAAGAAGTTAAGAGATCTTTTTATGTTTCTAAGAAGGTTTCAGTATGAAAAAATACAAAGACTATTAGCACTTTCTTTACTCCAATTCTAATCTAAACTTTAAGACCTTTCTGATCTTCCAAAGCAGTGATCTTCTGGAAGAGTCTTCTGACACTTGGGTAGTTCGCGAGTATTTCCTCACAAAACAAGTGTCTGTTTTGTTTCTCTTCCTTTGTTGGCTGATGAAGCCCTTGGTCACCTGCACCTAGAATTTATCCACAGTTCCAAATCCATGTTCTCATCCCATTTTGCATCTGATACATTGACCACATTCCAACTCTTGTCTACATTTTGCATGGAATTTCATCTCTTGTACAAGGTTTTCATTTTACCTCAAGCCTGCAACCTTCCCTGCTCTGTTTTCTGGGTCATCAGTACTGTCTCCTCTCCATAGTGACATTGCATAGCCTAACGTCTGGACCCTGGGCTCAGATCCAGCACTAGCTCCATTTCCTTTCCTGCAGCACCCAAATCTGATGCCACACCCCTCTTCTCAAGAGAAGACATGCTTGTATGCAGAGCATTAAAGAAAATAAGTTTTTTAAAAGATTTTATTTATTTACCTGGCAGAGAGAGAGAGAGAGAGCACAAGCAGGGGGAGCAGCCGAGGGAGAGAGAGAAGCAGGCTCCCCGCTGAGCAAGGAGCCCGATGTGGGGCTCGATCCCAGGACCCTGGGACCATGACCTGAGCCGAAGGCAGACGGTCAACTGACTGAGCCACCCAGGCGCCCCAAGAAAATAGATTTTTGTTGGGTGATTCTCATTTCTCCTTTTAGTTCAGAATTTCATTTCCATCTTCAGTTTCTATTTTTAATAGGATATCCACTTTTTAGAAATATAAACTGTGTCCCATTTAATTTTACCGGAATTGGGGATCTTGGGACAATAAAGTAATATATATGATAGGTAAGGGTCCACATGCCAATATTTAAGCAAAATAAGCATTGAGAAGGAATTTTACAGTATATACTAGAAATTTGATTGATCTGTATTTTCTAGAATTTAAAATTGACACTAGCTTGAATATTTCCAACTGTATTTACTCTGACAATAGAAGGTGTAAAATAAACATGTCGCCATAGATTATATTTTATAAAGTGATGTTCCCCTTAATCATCTATAATATATATACTCAGAAAATTCAAAATTTGCTTTTGAAGTGAACACAGAATGAACATGCCAGATCATTGTGAAATCATTTAATAAGCCAAGGTAATTATAAAACTCTTTGCCCGGGTGCCGTATAAACAAAGGTATTGTATTATGATAGCTGGTTGCTATAGCTACCTGATTCTTAATATGCTTTTGGATGACTTTTAAGTATTCTTGCAAAGTTCATACAGGAGACACGTTTCACACCTAATGGAAATCATGACTAATTAGAGCTGGTAAAGCCAGGACCACAAACTCTAATTTGGAGTATATGTTGCACTTTAAAGTAAATATTTATTTTGTATCTATGAAAACAAGACCGTGTTTGTCAATGACGCATACAGGTGCTAAGCAAACCGGCATGCTCATCTTGTCTTTCTTCAGCACTTACTTTATGTGGGACAGGGCAAGAATATGAGAATGCTTTACAAAGTCCCCAGAGGTGGGTGTGTTCATTGACAGCACTGAACTCATAAAAATACGCGACGTTCAGCTTCCATATGTTTCTCGTTGGTAAGTGGAGAGAACCCAGGAGAACCAGCTCAGATGCTCCATGTCTTCATTTATGTCCGTATCTCTGTCTGTGTACCTGCATCTTCATCTACTTTTATACCTACATCTGTTTCTGAAACTATCATCTTGTTTTATTTCTATTTTTTAAAATATATTATTTATTTATTTTGAGAGAGAGAGAGAGAAAGCACAAGTGAGGGTAGGGGCCGAGGGAGAGGGAGAGAGAGAATCTCACTGAGACTCCATGCTGAGTGCGGAGCCTGACACGGGCTTGATCTCATGATGCTGAGGTCGTGACCTGAGCCCAAATCAAGACTCAGATGCTTAACTGACCAAGCCAGCCAGGCGCCCCTAAAACTATCTTTTTAAAAACCTGTGTCTGTGAGGACGCCTGGGTGGCTGAGTTGGTAAGGTAGGCGTCTGCCTTCAGCTCAGCTCAGGATCCCGGGGTCCTGGGATCGAGCCCCGCATCGGGCTCCCTGCTCAGCAGGCAGTCTGCTTCTCCCTCTGCCACTCCCCCTGCTTGTGCTCTCTCTCTCTGATAAATAAATAAATAAATAAAATCTTAAAAAAAAAACTCTGTGTCGGTGGCTATCGCTGTAACTTCAGCTATATGTACATCTATCCTATACGGATATCTGAAGTGATGCCAACATCTGTTACCTTGTCTGTATCTGCGTGCACATGCCTGCCCTTAATTACATCTGCACCTTCTCCTGTACATCTGCTGTGGACATCTGCGTCTACATGTACGTGTGCATCTATGGCCGCCTCTACGCCTCACCAGTCCCTACCCCCAAGCTTACAGCTCTGTAGCATCTTCATGGCCTGGATGAACTTGTACCGGGGGCTGAGGCCGGCCTACGGGAATTACGGTGCAGTAAAGCAGGGCAGTTACTGTGTTTCACGCATCCAGGCTTCTCGGGTCCATCTGCCTGATCTTTCTCCCTCTGCACTTCCTGGCGTGCTGCCATTTCCAGGGCCATTTCCTGCCACCACTGGGAAGTCAGGGTCCGTTTCCAGTCTTCCCCAGAGACAGCAGGAAACCTTGCTTCCCCACCATCAATCCCACAATCATCTCCCTGGGGCCACATCCCTGCTCACGGTGGCAGAAGTTTCCTATGATACAGTGCAGAAGTACCTACCTCCCCTTTCTTCGGATTCCCTTTGAAAATAGGATTTAGGCTTTCTTTTTCCATATCCAAATGACCCATTGAAATATTCATGTTCCCAAACTGAAAGTTCAGTCTTCCTTCAAAATGACTTCTGCCTCTCCTTCTCAAAGAAAGGAAAACTGCTGAGAGCTGTTTATTCATTTCTACCTCTGAAGCTTACAGGAATACTGGCTTCAGAAGGAAATATAGCATATTTTTTCATTGCTCCCAGTAAAACATTATGATCAAGGTGTTACTTAACTTCAGTGCATTGTCAGGATGCATCCTGGTTGCAGCCGAGCCAGGCCTTTTGGAAATGAAATATGTGGAGCCAGGGTCGGTTGGAAAAGATAAAGTGCGAGCTGCAACCCTACCTACAGCTCCGTCTGGCTGTGTCCATTGAGCTGGGGAGCTGACTCACTGCCCCCAGCCTTCAACTCTGCTCCTTCCCTCCCTCCAACCTCCTCTGACTCTGTCTTTCTGACCTACACTGAACCATCTGACATAAATCTTTGGATGTTTTCTCTGGCCTCTGCTTTATGCCAGTCTCTCATCCCTGTGCGTGGGACCCCCGCTCAGGCTCTGATCCCCGTTCTGATCGCTGCTCAAAATGTCTTCATCCTGTTTTCCCCTGCACACATTCCTCCAACACAGTCCTCTTGTCTTCAGCTTGGGTTCCAAAGTCACAACACGACCGGTCCTTGTTCGTTGGCCTCTTGCCAGCTGGTACAGAGTCTGCTGTAGGGAATGGGTGCACTGAATTGCACAGAACTCAGCTGGTACTCCAGTCAACTAGGCTGGACCCGTCTAGCTTCCCAGGTTCACTCATTTCCTTCACATACCCTACAGCCATCAGATGGGCTCTGCTGGCCATCTCAGGGCCTTGCTCTGCTTCCGTGCCTGTCCTTCCTGAGACCTGGAATTGTGTCCTTTCTCAGAGTGTGCGAGGGCCAGCTGCAGGGCTACAAATGCCCCGAACTTCTTCCCTTCCCCCTTTAGCGGAGATGTCCACTGTTGTCCCTGCCTTGCTGTACCTCTCGGACAGTGCTTGCATTCACTACCTTCTGTCGTTCATTGTTCACCTTGCGCGTCATCTCTCCTGTTACACAAGCAGCAACATCTCTTGGAAACGCAAATTCTCCTACTACGTCCAAAACTCCGGGGCTGGGGCCTGGCAGGCTATTTTAACAAGCCCTGCCTATGATTCTGATGCTCAACTCAGTTTCTGAAAGTGCTGACCCAGACGATAAGCTATCTAAGGACAAAGACTTTATTTTTCCCCTGACGCAGCAATAGGGCATTGCAGGTGGGTAGTTTTGTAATAGGAGCTATAGTATTAAATTACTCTTTTTTTCCCCTTTGTGGGGCTTTTTTTTTTTTTTTTAATGCAGTCTTTCCCATAGCTCTCTCAAGCCATTCTTCTTCCTAGCCAGGGATGACAACGTGGGTGAAGGTTCTTTTGTAGAAGAAGTGAAAGGAGAAGCATCAAGGTCATGTCTGGTTCCCAATATCAAATGGTGTTGACCCAATTAGGATTTAGCAACAAGCAAGTCGCCCTGTGAGCCAGACTATAGTGCTGAGTAAGAACTGCTAAATTCCTTATTTGTACATGTAATATTTCAAGAGCTATGTTTGATAGGTCAGACCATAGAGCTTTATGTAAGGGAAAAAGATCCAAGGAGGAGAAGAAAGGAAGGGAGAGGACCATGGTATTAAAGAAAGAACGAGTTTGGGAAAATCAGATGTATTAGTTTCCTGTTACCACATATTTTGGCTTAAAATAACACAAATTTATGGAGATCAGAAGTCTGAAAATAGTCTTACGGGGCTAAACTCGATGCCTGTGTTCCCACAGGAGGCTCTAAGGAACAGATCTGCTTCCCTGCCTTTCCCAACCCCTACAGGCACCCGCAGCCCTTCGCACTTGGTCCTCTTCTCTCATCTTCAAAGTCAGCAGGGTGGTATCTTCAATTTTCTCTTCTTCCCTGTGACCTCTGCCCTCATCCTCCCACCCCTTCTCTCATTCTGCCACTGATGCCTCCCTCTCATAATGACCTTTGTGATGGCATCACGCCCAGCCAGACAATCCAGATCATCTTCCCGGCTCAGAATCCTGAACTTCTTCATCACATTCGCAAAGTCCCTGTTGCTGTTGAAGGTAACATTGTGGCAGGTTTCAGGGACTAGGTTCTGGGCATCTTTGGGAGGAGGCATTATTCTGCTTACCCTAGCACCCCTGCCACACCTCGATTTGGGACGTGTGGTGGAAATGCGGTTGGTCATTGCGCATGCACTTCACACCACAGCCGATGTCCTTGGTCATATGCGCTCCCTGAGCTCGAGCTCTGACTTGTGTGTCCTTATAGGCTGCTGATTTTAGAGATGGAGGACAGTATGTACATTCTAGTCTCTCCACTTTATCACCTGTGACACAGAGGACATATGACTGTGGCATAAATGTGTCTGCCTGTTTTTAATGCAGTCCTCTCAATTGCTTTTAAATTTTTCAATTTGAGAAACCAGAAACCACATACAGGATATATAGCACCATTCAAAACTGTGATAAGAATACAAAATCAAGTTAGTTCTTTGCCAACATTTCTCAATCAAAACACTGGCTATTGAAAAAAAAAAAAAAAAAGAATTGTCTTGGGGCGCCTGGGTGGCTGAGCCGTTAAGCGTTTGCCTTTGGCTCAGGTCATGATCCCAGAGTCCTGGGATCCAGCCCCGCATGGGGCTCCCTGCTCTGCGGGAAGCCTGCTTCTCCCTCTCCCACTCCCCCTGCTTGTGTTCCCTCTCTCGCTGTGTCTCTCTCTGTCAAATAAATAAATAAAATCTTAAAAAAAAAGAAGAAGAAAAAAGAAATGTCTTTCTAAGGGACAGGAGAGATCAGCCTGATAAGGTAACAGATTTTGGTTATGGTGGTGTGCCTCCTGGTAAGGGATCTCACAGTTCCCACCACACCTGCGTGATGTTGTCTGACATCTCATTTCTTGGGAAACCAGAGCTCCTCTCCACGCCAGTGAGTGGAGATGGGAGGGTTACCCTGTGACGCTACAGTGCAGTGAGCAGATGACTTTAAAGTCATCTACTGTAACAGTGTGAAAATTGGAAAATGGGAGACTGGAAATAATTCTGCAGGAGACTGCTTCTGAGTACCTTGGGAGCATCTTTCAGAAAACACTAAACTCAAAGGCGTCTTTTCCAGCCTAGAGACAATGGATTATATAAACACCCTTCTGCCATGGTGTCAACAAAGCATTTTCAGGAAACTGTGTAGGTGGGTTCACGAGGCAAAATAGAATCTCTGAAAACATATTTCTCAGAAGTATCAGACTTTCTAAAGTTCCCCAATCTGCTTTACTTATCATGGGGGCGTTTGGGGGAGACCTTAATCGCTGGTTGATGTTGTGATGATGAAACTTCTATATTTGGGGTAGAACTAGGAGCATTTGTAAGCAGAATGAGCAACTAGATCTTCCAAGGAGCAGAGCAATGACAAGTCATTTTGCGCTGCATGGGATATAGGCAAATCAGAGAACCACACCACGACCTGCACAAAGCAGTGAAACCTTGTAGCAGGTATATTTCTTAAACCCCACCAGACACACCTCTGTCCTCCATTCTGTCTGTAAGCTAAGAGGAACTACCCATAACCATTCTGTCTGTAACCAGTGGACTCCCTGTGTGCACATCTGCCAACTGGATTCATGTTAGCTTCTAGGAAGAGACTGGCATGAGGCAGGAGATCTACCTTGGGATATACCTACTGCCAGGTTCTGGGAACCATGCTTATCTGTTGCCACTGAAGATCTGCAGGAGTAGCTGTTTACTGGTGCTCCTGGCCCCAGGGTCTTCAACATTCTCCTCTATATCTTTGCAAGTCATCAGGTTCTTTTCTTTTTTTTTTTCAAAGATTTTATTTATTCATTTGACAGAGAGAGAGAGCACAAGCAGGGGGAGTGGCAGGCAGAGAGAGAGGGAGAAACAGGCTCCTGGCAGAGCAGGGAGCCCCACACGGGGCTCGACCCCAGGACCCTGAGATCATGACCTGAGCCGAAGGCAGACGCTTAACCGACTGAGCCACCCTGGTGCCCCACGTCATCAGTTTCTTAAACCATCCTCAGTATCTTTTTTTTCTTTCTGCTGAGATTTTCATAATTATTTTTAATTCTCTTATGTTATCTGCTTTACAGAATCTGTAGAAAACACTCTCTCATGTGGATTCTATTCATTCCAACGCATCTCTTTTTTTTGTTTTTTTTATTATGTTATGTTAATCACCATACATTAAATCATTAGTTTTTGATGTAGTGTTCCATGATTCATTGTTTGCGTATAACACCCAGTGCTCCATTCAGTACGTGCCCTCTTTAATACCCATCACCAGGCTAATGCATCCCCCCACCCCCCTCCCCTCTAGAACCCTCAGTTTGTTTCTCAGAGTCCATAGTCTCTCATGGTTCATCTCCCCTCCAATTTCCCTCCCTTCATTTTTCCCTTCCTACTATCTTCTTCTTCTTTTTTTTTTAACATATAATGTATTATTTGTTTCAGAGGTACAGGTCTGTGATTCATCAGTCTTACACAATTCACAGTGCTCAGAAAGAGCCAAGATGTTCATCAACAGATGAATGGATAAAGAAGATGTGGTATATATATACAATGGAATATTATGCATCTCTTTGTTTTAAAAACAAATTCTTCAGATGAAAGATGGAACTGTGTTCCCTACACTGGGCTGTTCCTCCACATGCTGATAGGCAACCCTCACGTAAATGGCTCCCAAGAATAAGGGTTCCTGAGCGGGACCTAGTTCCTCATTGAGAATGCCCTGGCCGGTACCCCAGACACAGTAAGAAATGGTGGTGAAATGGCCCATTTCCTGTATTAGAGACAGCTCATTCCCAAACCTGGTCTCATCACCTTGCCTGTGCAAAGTTGAGCGGGGATGCACCCAGAATTCCTTGTTGGTGAAATGGAGATATGGAGAGATTCTTCGTAATGTTGTTATGAAGATCAAAGAAGGGGATTAGAGGCATCATCATCCTCATCTCCTGAAACAGTAATGGAACAATTTGTTCACTTGTACTTCTTCAGAGAAAGATGATCTAATCTTATCTTAGATGTGATTTTAGATCCACATCAAAACCATGCCTTTGAATCAAAGTCACTAATTGCGTTGTACGCTATGAGTTATCACCTTCAATCCACATATCTCATTAATTCTTTACGTTTTTTAGAAAAAGCTATCCTGTACTTTTTTGCCAGGATGGCATCATATTTACCTTAGCAGAGTGCCTGGAAATTTCTTCCAGTGTACTCTTTAGAGATTGTTCAAATCTTTCCATTTCTGTCGTCACTCTTGTTCAAACTTTGGACAGGGCCAAATACTTCTGCTTCTGGAAAGCATCCTGGAAAATATTTTTGCCTTTTTGAGTGCCAGCCAGCAACTCAAACCCATCATTCTGGGGAAACTTTAAAAGCCTTGTAGGCTGAGTAACATCGCTTGTCTTGTCCTTCATTCAAGTATAAGAACTCAGGGGCGTGTGTGTGTGTGTTTGTGTGTGTGTCCAGAAGAGTTCCCAGATGGGGCAGTGGGTTTGTAGTAATGCAAACAAATGAATCTTCATGGCGTCCATAGTCAGTAGATTGACCAGCTTTTCCTAGTTTAAAACACCCCTCTGTCGTGGGCAAACTGGGACATTAGGTCACCCCATGTATTGAGAGCATATTTAAACACATTTCTGACTTTAAGGTCTATGATGCAGCAGAAACAGGAGGTGAATAAAAGGCAAAGGATGTGGGGTTGGGTCCTCACTCTTGCAGTTCCATTACCTTGTTGGGGGTGGGGGGACTTCTTTGAAGCATCCAGGGGATGGCATATTTTTGCAACGTTTTAAAATAGAGCACATGTGCACATCATTAAATTTCATGAGTAGGCTATTTGCATTTCCCAAATTCTCAGTTCTTTTCAGGTTGACAGGTATGCAAATGGGGAAAAGACAGGAAAGAAAAGAGTCAAGTTGTTGATAAGTCTTCTTAGTGTTACACTGAGTTAGGCTAATGGTAAGTCATGTATAGGAAATGAGCTGTCTCCTTGCCGAATGTCACCCAGTTGAGCAGAATGGTTGCACGCATTTTGGGCGCTGCCATATTAGGTATCCTTCGTGATTTTTTATAGTTTCCATTTCTCTAGGAAGAGTTTCCTTAGGCTATTTAATAATGAGCTACACAGTGACATCTAGTGTAGGAAGCAAAGAAAAATTACAGAGAACACACAAAGTTGATCACTATTTAATGCAATGTCCAAAAGAATTTAATGAGTATTACTGAGAAATAACTCTTCTCTTCCTTAACTATAATTCTCTTCCTTTTTTAAATTAGCACAGTGAACAACCTAATGGATAGATGCTCAGTTAGGATGTCTGAGTCACAGCAGGGGGAAGAAAACCTGTCCCCATTGGTGCTATCAGGACTAAAACTATTACAGATCTTGACTTACGATGGGGTTACTTCTGATAAACCCATCACAAGTTGAAAATATCCTAAGAAGAAACGTGTTTAATGCACCTAAGCTCCCAAACACCATAGCTTAGCCCAGCCTACTTTAAACGTGTTCAGGGCACCCGGGTGGCTCAGTCAGTTGGGCATCTGACTGGTGATTTCAGCTCAGGTCATGATCTCAGGGTCATTATGTCGAGCCCCACATCTGGCTCCATGCTGAGCGTAGAGCCTGCTTAGGACTCTCTCTCTCTCCCCCCCTCTCCCCCTCCCCCCCCCCCCCCCCCCCCACTTGGCTGCTCTCTCAAAAAAGAAAGTGTCCAGAACATTGACATTTAACCTACGGTTGGGCAAAATCGTCCCACACAAACCCGATCTTATAGTAAAGTGTTTACTATCTCATGGAATTTATTGAATACTATCCTGAAAGTGACAAACAGAATGACTGTCTAGGGACAGAATGCTTGTCATTGTATCAGTTGTTGGCTCTCGTGATCATGTGGCTTCTGGCCACTGTGGCCCCTGCCACTGCCCAGCATCATGAGACAGGATCAGACCTCATATTGCTAGCCCAGGAAAAGATCCAAATTCAAATTTCCAAGTACCATTTCTACTGAGCATGTATCGCTTTCACACCACTGGGAAGTTGGAAAATACTAATTCGAACCATCGTAAGTTGGGGACCATCTGTACATAGATGAGACATTTCCTATCCTGGAGTTCCCTCTTAAAGAACAAATATTCAGGGAGGTTTTCATGTTAACCCACACATCTTGTGTGTTTCTGGTCATGAAAAGCAGTGATTCACCACTGAGCTCTGTTTACAAAGGAGTAGCTTAATCTTTGGATGGTGCTCTTATTTAGGTAGGGCTGGCCCAAATGAGAAGCACAGCATGGAAAGAATGAGGGGCTTGTACAAGGGATACATTGGGAAATACGGAGCAGAAAGTGGAAAATAGTAGACATGAAGACACACTTTGCTAACTTCATAATTCTGATCCAGAGCCAGAATAACCCAGGATCGTCTAGTACCAGACACCCCCTCAGTGGCAGTATTCTGACCAACATAACAAACAGAAACCATTTAAAAAGTACCTACTTACACTTGGCATTGCAAAGGCAACATAGTTTTCTATCTTTTCAAGAGTTTACTGAGTTAAGGGCAACACTTCTTCTTCTTCTTCTTTTTTTTTTTTGCAGCTTTTCTGTCTGACCTCTATACTCCAACCCACTGGCCTTTCTCCTACTGCTCAAACACATCAGACATGTTCCCACTTCAGGGTCTTTGTACTTCCTGTCCCTTTGCATGGAGTGTTGGTCTCTCTGATTTCACATGCCTAGAATCAAGTCAGTATTCTAATCTTGGCTCTTCAGAAAACCCTTTGTAATCAACCCTATAGATAAAGTAGATATTCCCCTTCATATTAGCATGCAGTTAAAAAAAAAAAAAAAAAAAGCTTATCCTTGGGGCACCTGGCTGGCTCAGTCCTTGGAACATACAATTTTTTTTAAGATTTTATTAATTATTAGAGAGAGCACAGAGGGGGAGCGTGAGGGGGAAGCAGACTCCCCTCTGAGCAGAGAGCCCAATGCACGGCTCGATGCGGGGCTCGATCCTGGGACCCTGAGATTGCTACCCGAGCCGAAGGCAGATGCTTAACCAACTGAGCCACCCAGGCACCCTGGGACATACAGTTCTTAAACTCTGGATTGCAGGTTCGAGCCCTAGGTTGGGTGTAGAGATTACTTTAAAATAAAATATTTTTAAAAATATGTATCCTTATTGAAATACTTTATGTGTCTGCTCACTAAAAAACAAAACAGAACAAAACCCCACAATATTGTAGCTCCAGATCATTGAAACTCCTCCTTTCCTGCAAAATGAAAAGGTTATTGAGAGTATCCGTTGGTTCATTTTAACTGAGTATGATGAAAGAGATGAGCTAGAAAAAGATCTGGACGATCTCCAAGCAGAATTAAGGGAGATGATTAAGGGGCCAGAATTGGATTGGAAAATAAAACTTTCTCATCTCCAGTTTCGCCAAATTTAGATTCTCAAAATAAAAGGTAGCCTGGGGATAAAGATCAAATCAAGACTGTATTTCTGTGAACCTTTGCTAAAATCACTGAAAGATTTAACATGGTGAAGAATAATTAGATCCTCTCAGCTAGACCAAAGAGCTACTAAGAATCTTGAGAATGTTGCTTTTAACAGTGTTGCTGACACAAACATTTTGCAACTATGTCTCTTGGAGTACATATACAGAAGTTTCTTCTCCGGACTATGCAGAAATTCAAATTTATTAGATAATACCAAATCATTTTCCAAATCATTTTTACTCACAGCAGCAATACATGAGACTTTCTATAACTCCACATCCTTGCCCATAGACAATGTTGTTTCTTTTTTTAACTTTCTGTAATCTATGGGATATGAAATGAAATCTCATTGTGCATGTAGAGGAAATTGTTCCATATATAGCTGTAGATTTGGTATGTTCGTGGGAGGAAGTGAGTTCAGAATCCTCCATCTTCATCTTGAAGCAGCTCATTGTGAATTAAAACTGCACTTTTTTTTTCTTCTGACTACTACTGAAACTTGACACTTTTTCTTATGTTTATTGGTCATCTCTGTTTTAAATACCTGGTCATGTATGTTACCTATTCAGGCTTTTGTTAATTGATGTCTATGTATGTATATATACATACATTTATATATATTTATTGGCCCTCTTAATACTTTGGTCCCTGGCCATGTTGCCCCTGCAAGGAAAAGAGAGAGGAAAGACAAGAGGAGGGAAAGAAAAAAAAAAAAAGTGTCCGTGTGATTATTAATCTTTATGTCATGGGCCACAGAGAATCTGCCAAACTTTTGACTGGAATGACATTGAATTTATAGACCGATATTTAGGGAGAATTGACATCTCTGTGCTATTGACTTTTCTAGTAAAGGTCATGTTTCAGTTCCTAAACTCAGCTCTTTAAATGTTATTTACTGTCTCTAACTTTCTACATAAAGTATAGAGTATATAGGGTATAGTATTCTTCCATAAATCTGTTATGTAATAGATTAGATTAGCAGATAATTCTAACATTGAAGCAACCTTGATCTTCATGTATTATCTTTCCTTATATATTGCCTGTAAGATTTAAACATACTTTATTTAGGATTTATGTATCTATGTTCATGAGTGGGATTGGCTAACACTTTTTTAAAACATGGCTTTATTGGGACACCTGGGTGGCTCAGTTGGCTAAGCATCTGCCTTTGGCTCAGGTCATGAGCCCAGGGTCCTGGGATCGAGTCCCGCATCGGGCTTCTTGCTCAGCAGAGAGCCTGCTTCTCCCTCTGCCTCCTGCTCCCCCTGCTTGTTCTCTCTCTCTCTCTGACAAATAAATAAAATCTTGTAAAAAATAGCTTTATTGAGTTATAATCCACTTACTGTATAATTTATTTATCTAAAGTATACAAGTTGTTGGGTTTTAGTATATTCATAGAGTTGCTCAAGCATTACCATCGTCAGCTTCAGAGCATTTTCATCACCCCTAAAAGAAACTTGGTGCCCATTAGCCATCACTCTGCATTCCCCTAGCCCCTGGCAACCACCGGTCTGCTTGAGGTCTCATTGGATTTGCCTATTCTGGGTATTTCAGTAAACGGAATCATGCGGGCTTTTTTTTTTTTTCCCTCCGTTGTTTTTGTTTGCTTTAGGTACCTAGGTTATCTTACTTAGGGTATTTTCCTTATTTTTATACTAAAAGGTATTACAACATTACACAATTAACAGATTAAAATATCTGTTCTTTGAACAGATGAAGCCATCTGTACAATTGTTGTACCTTCTCTTTTGATGTGGGCAGATTTGTAACCATTAATGCTTATGGGATCATTCTTACATTCAAGGTAAGAGTATCCATTCATCTAAGCTACTTCATTAACAGATTTATGGAGGAAAGCCGTGTACTTTTGTCAATAAATGCAGGAAATAATCAATACTAATCTATGATTTTAAAGTAAAATCTCTGAAAACGTAGGGATATAATAGGATATCCTTAAGCTGATTAATAGCTTCAAAAATACTGTAGCAAAGGGTACACTCAATGAATCCTCCTTTCACATCTTGAAGGAAAACGAAAAAAGAAGCCTGAAGTAATTTCTGTACCACACTATACTAGCAGTCCTAGCCACACAAAAGTAAAACTGTCATTGTTTGCAAATGATATGATTGTTTCATTGAAAGCGCTAAAGAATCTAAGAAAATGTCAGAATGAATAAGATATTTTCACAGATTGCCAAAAATAAGATCAATATACAGGATTCCCATCTTTATGCAAAGGTTGTCATTTAACAGACATGCACACAACACCCAAGAATTATCAAAAAATGGTATGCAAGGATTTTCTGCATGTACTTGTGCAATGCAGGTAGAGAATTAGAAACACAGGACACTTGATTAAAATTTTGGCTTGGGGTTTTTTAGGCTTCACTCATACTGCGTCTTCAAGTCTGAAAGCATGTAAATGAAGACAAAAACATAAGTATGTTTTAGGAATTTTTGGAGACAATTATCTGGTTTTCCTCATTCCCTTGAAAGCCAGGTCACACACACGTAGCTGTCACCCTCCCTAGAGGGTATGTTCTCCCACTGTTTTCCCCCTGAGGTTCCTGGTCTATGCAGGAATGTCAGAGCCAATTTGCCACCCAGCTTGGCCCCACCTCCTCGGTGCTGAGGACAGGGTTTCCAGGCCAGCCTGAAGCACTAGCTCCCAGTGAATTCTGGCTGCAGCTTCGCTCATGTCTCTCAGATCCTGTGTTCCCATCATTTCTGGCCTCTAGCTCTTGCCCTCACTTTATTGTCACTGTAGCAATTATTCCAAAGTCACTGGTAAACGTGTTTATGTAGAATATATAGATGTTTTGTACCAAGAATGCTTTCTGGAAATGGAAGTCTCTAGTTTTAGTTTAAGTTTTACAAATTTGCTTTCTTTAATGGCAGGAAAAAAATATTTAACTAATACATGCTTAATAGATATTTGTTGAACAAACAAATGGAGAAAGCGTAACTTTAATCTGAGTTAAGGTAATCATTGATCAATTATGATGTCTTGTGTTCACAGGACATCTGCCATGTACATTCTTGCAACATTATATCCATAAAAGCGTGTTCCATTCAAGTTTTCATGAGAAATCTAGCCTTGGTCGGCAAGTGTAGTAAATAGAGGCTCAGGAGGCCCTGGTGATGGAATTACCAGTCTGTGAGTCTGGGTGAGACCTGTGACTTGCATTTAACTAACAGAGCATGGCAAGGTTGATGGGAAATTACTTCTGGGATTGCATTACATAGGACTTGGACCTCCCTCCTGGGAGCTGAATTCTGCCAACAACCATGTGAGCTTAGAAGCAGATCCTTCCCCATTCGAGCCTCGGATGAGTCCCCCGCCCTGTGTACTCCTTGACTGTAGCCTCATGAGAAACTCTGAAAAGAGGAGCCAGTAGGAGTGTGACTACACTCTGTGACCCACAGAAACTGTGAGAGTATAACTGTGTGTTGTATTATCAAGCTGCTAAGTGTGTGGTCCTACTGTGATGCATCAATAGGTAACTAATACAGCAAGTGAACTGGTTATGGAAGGTGTTCAAACAGAGCCCTTTGCACAGGTGAAGACATGTTTGAGAAAAGATATTTGGGTAACGGATACTAAATTACAGTACTCTTGGGGTGACACCTAACTCCACAGTTCTAAATGAAGCGGAGCTCCTGAATGCAGAAACAGCATAGAGAATCCCTGCCACAGCAGTCTTTATTAGCAATCGGCAGAATCACGGGTCCTGATGAGTCCCCCCAGAGTTAATCTGTCTTATCTGCAGATTTGAGACAGATTAATATCTAAAGCATTCTTCTTTATCACTCCCTTCATGGCTTATCAGTAATGTCTGATAATGAGTTTCAATCCTTTCCAGGCTACAGAGGGAAATTAATGGAGGCAATTAGGAAAGGTTAAGGGGGAGGCAAGTTAATCTGGTTAAGAGCAAAGACTGATTGTGAAACCAGAAAATCCTTCTACCTCCCCTCCCTTCTTCTATACTCTTCTCTCTCTTTCTTTGACTTGACAAATGTTTATCAAGGTCCCTCTGTGTGACAGGAATTAAGCACTAAGTTAGAGTAACACCTATTGTCTTATATGTCTTATTTAATAAGTGGCACATGGGTCTTATTTATTAGCCTATGTGTTAAAAGATCTCAAGTCAGGGGTTGGAACAGACACATAATCAAATAATTGTTACAATCCAATAAATGCCAATCAAATTGTGTGCCAAGTATTAGAGACAGCCAGAATTAAGCTGACTGTGTGTCCCTGTTTTTCTTTTTCTTTTTCTCTTCTCTTCTCTTCTCTTCTCTTTTTTTCTTTACTTTCTTTAATACCAGGACTAAATAAGGGAAGATAGTAGAGAAGAAATAGGCACAGATACTTGTTAGGAAAACTTAATGCACGGTGTTACGGGTCGAATTGTGTCTCCCAAAAGAGATAGGCTGAAGTCCTAACCTCCAGTATCCATGCATGTGACCTTATTTAGAAACAGGGCTTTTGCAAATACAGTCATGTTAAGATGAAGTCATTTGGGTGTGCCCTAACCTAATGACTGGTATGCTTAATTGAAGAGGGAATTTTGGATACAGAGACACATGGGGAGGATGCCAGGTGACAAGGGAGGCTGAGATCACAGCAGCTGCGAGTCCAGGAATGTCAAGGATTGAGCTCCCTCTAGAAACTAGGAGGAAGCAAGGCAGGACTCTTCCTTAGAGTCTTCAGATGGAGCAAGGCCAACTGTCACCTGCTCTTGGACTTGGAGCCTCCAGAACTGTGCGACAGTACATATTCTGTTGCTCTTAGCTGCCTAGCTTGTGGTATTGCATGATGGCAGCCCTGGGAAACTAATACAATAGTGAAATCACACTGACTTGGCCCAGGATGAGGGAGTGATTGGGAATACCCTGTATGAATAAGCAAAAAACTTGGAACCTGCAGAATGCAGTTGTTTGCCCTTTTTTATTCCCAGGCAACAGAGATTCCGTGGTGTCCCTTGCTTGTGTGGGGGGGCAGTGTGGTGAGTGCTGGCTGCCCGCCCAAAGGCATGGTTGGAAGCAAATACTCCTGCAGCCCTTCTCTAGCGGGGGAGCACAGTGAACGGACTCCCCAAGGGTGGAGAATGTGAGCCTTGGGGATTTACTATGCATCCTAGTTTATGTTCAGCACGCACATGCACACACATAAGCACACACACACATACACACACACACAACCCTGGACAAAAAGAAGCTCTTCTTCAGTTTGGCAGTCTGAATTGTTCTGGAAAGATTGCTCCATAACAGTAAACACTTGGCTCTCCAGCACCAGCTTCATTCTCTGCTGCCGGTTCTCTGGAGCACTCCTGTGGGTCCTCTTGAGAACATGGAGGCCCTTCTCACAGAGAGTGGAGGCTCCATGACACAGTTCCTTCTGCCAGAGACCTGGGGGCATCCTTACTCTCTGCCCATTGCCCACAGCACTCACTGGCATTCCTTCCTATCCGTTGTATCTTCTCTGTAAGTCTCAGGTATACTCACCTCTTTCCATGTCTGCTCTAGTGCAAGATGCCATCCTTTCTGGATTCACCATTTGCATTTGGCCCTCCAGCCTGTGTCCCCATAGCAACCAGAGTTCATTTGAAATGCAGTGTGAGTTCTGCTACACCCCATGCCCCCCTTCTGCCCTTAACATTCTTACCACCGACCCCCCCCCCCCCCATTGCTCTTGCTATAGGGACAAGAAGACTAGCAGTAATGCTCAGGTCCAATCCTGGGCACTCCCCTGCCTCACCTTACCTTACTCTCCCCCTCACTGTAGACCTAATGCGCTCCCTCACCCTGCTCTTTATCTGCCGATTGTCTGCCTGGGAGGCTTTGTTCTTGTTCACCCCGAATGCCGCTTCTTCCTGGGCAAGGCCAGGCCCCTTGGTCAGAGGCCCTCAGCATGTTATGGAATTTTCAGAGCATAACTTGTAAAAAGATCCTTTGTTTTTGAGGTTCTCTGATTAACGTCTGTCATCTGCATGGGATGTCAGCTCCCTGATGGCAGAATCCACATTTGTTTTGGTTCGCTCTTGTATCTGCAATGTTAAGAGCAGTTTTTGTTGAATAAATAAGTGAAGGGATTGCAATAAAGGCAATGTGTTTTGAATAATAATTGGGTTCTCAATTCACGAACTTGTTTACTTTGCAGCAGGATGATGTTCTTTATTCTTTTGTTGTTTAGTATTCTGCTTGGTGAGCACAGTGAGCCTTAGGATAAAACCATCTTTTCCACTTTTTCCAGAGTTTGAATGAAATGAAACAATAAACAATGCATGCTAAAATGTGAATCTTCAGGGAACGAGACAAACAAAGACACTTGGAAATTCACTGTACAGTAAAATCCATCAATATTCATGGCAGGGGAATGTCAAATAGGAAAAGCTTGAATTAGCTTCAGATAAATACCAAAAGTGTGAAATCCATTAAAATAATTTAAAATTATGAACGCCTGTACCATTATGGGGTCATGGCTCCCCGTTCCATGGAAAATCTTTGTCAATAAAAGCAAAACTAATGCTAATTACGTCTCCTATTTTGTCATGCTATTTCATTATCTGTAATGATTCAATTTCCTGATCATCATTAATATTTATTGAACTTGTATGATGCTTAAAGCTGCATATTTGCCTCAATGATAGTAAACTATTTCATGTGTAAATTTAATAAAATGTTATGTACAGTGCCATAAAGGAGTACTGTTGAAGACTACTACTCAAGAAAACAATGTCTACTCAAGAAAACAATGTCTAGGGCTATGCTGTCTAATGTGGTAGCCATTCAAAGCCTACTTAAATTTAAATATAAATTAATTAGAATTAAATTAAATTAAAAATTCTGTCCTTAAGATGCATCAGGCATATTTTAAGTGCTTAATAACCACGTGTGGCTAGTGGCTACCATACTGGACAGCACAGAGAATTTTCCATTAGTACAGAGAGTTCTTTTAGATGGTGCTTGTGTAGGGAGCTTTCTTAACTATATCTTTAATACAAATCAGTAGTATGCTTCATTGTTTTATGAGAATAGTTAAACTGGAATAGCAGACGTTTAGTCCGCAGAAAAGAGTAGTCACGGTTTCCTAGGGCTCTTTGCTGTGTCAGGTTCATCTAGCCACGATCAGCCAACCACACACGTCGAATCCATCCTGTCCCCTGTTTTCTAAGAGGAGGTTTAATTCGGGCACACACTTCCTCATTCATTGACATGTTGTGTGTGTATGCTTTTGTGCAACAGCAGAGTTGAGTTGTTGTGATAAAAGACCGTATGGCTTGCAAAGCAAAAAACACGTACTGTCCGTCCCTTTTCAGAAAATGTTTGCCAACCTCTGGTCTGGATCATTGTGTCCCACAGAGTCTTGATGGATTGGCCACCCACCAGAGAAGGAACAAGGAGGGATCACAAGTAACAGAGATAGTAGAGAAGGAGTGATATGTGTGGTTGAAGTTGGATTCAGATACTTCAGAAGGCTTTCATCTAGAAGAATGAAGACAACTGGGCAGAATTTACGATGAGGAAGAATTATGGTCAATACGTGGGAATACAGTTTAAATAATTGGACTGTTTTCTGGATAATGGGACAATCGCTTTGAAAGATTAGAGCCTCCTTACTACAAAGTATGATGCTAAAGTAGGAGTAAGCATCTGATGGACATTTGTAGAGACGATTCCAGCCCATGTGGAAATTGTTGGCATAATTTCCCAGGGAGACCTTTCTGCTTCACAAATCCACTGAAGACCCTGATGAAAACCCCTTTCCAAGAAAAATACACTTCCACCAATATGCACAGTGCCTTCCATGAAATGATTTCAAGAAGCTCTGAACTATGCATCTCTTAACCCTCAAATAATTCATCCAATTCTCAAATTCGATGAGAGAAAAACATTTTCAATTATATAAAACCTACATCTAAAAAGAATTCAAGACAAGTCGTAGTTAACCAGTCTACTGTTAAGACGGTACAGAATCTGGACACATACATAACCCACGTGAAATGCCTTCAGAACCTTGTCTTCTCCAAGGAACGTTAAAACAAACTTAGTGCTGACAGCATTATGTTTTCATTTTTGTGGATAGTTTAGCGCTAAACTTAAGGTAAAAATTTAAGTTGCTGAAAACAGGAATATCTGTGAAATAATAATCACACTTGTGCAGGTGTTTTCTTGCATTGCAGCCGTTAATTTCCATTTGGGGTTATCCTCATGACCAACCTTACACTCCACTTCAAATCCTTTCTCTCTTTCTATCCACCTTCTCACCGAGGTATTGTGTTGGATAATATTCACTTTTCCTTTCCCTGAAAAAAAAAATACTTTGATTTCCTCTAGGACTGAGATTTAAACTTAGAAAGTATAAGAAAGCCGAATCAAGTACTAAGAAAATTCGCGAATGAAAAATGTCTTAATATTGTTATGGGCATTTATTATATATCCAAATCATATTATATCATCAGAAATCATAATAACACCATTATGCTCCACAATTAGATGCTTCAGTAGCAGCTTATCATGTGTTTACTGTAATTACAGCATTTGACTAATGACAGCAATTATGCCACTTAGTGGCTGAATTCTTAGCTCTGAATTCCATTGATTGGGTGGACTTTCTCCATAATTCTGTGAGGTTTTGTGCCCTAAATTTGGTGAATGTAGGCCTGAATTTTATGTTGCTAGATTCTTCTCAATTTCCAGTGATGATTTTAAGGATTGGGGATGAATATGCCATTTTGTATTTGTATTACCATGTCAAGATGTCTAGACGAGGACAGATTGTTCTCTTGTGGCCCCAGGCGCGACAGCTGGGCTAGCTGTTGGGTAAGTCCTTGTCTTCAGACCAGGGGCTCATGTCTGTGTCCTTCCTTGGGGTGGTGGGGGGGATGCTTGCATTGGACAGACAGGCTACTTCCCCAAAATGAGAAGTCAGCTTGGTAATTTGATAAAAACAATCAGTTTGATTCTTTCTCGTTCCACCGATGGCTCGTTAAGCTAAATGCACTCCATAGGTGTTTGGTCTGTCTGTGTAGCAATCTACAGGTGGAGTGCAGTCACTCACATGTCCTGGCGTATAACGGTGGAACTACAAACGCAGTCTGTGGGCGAGTCATCACGTGCCTGTTTCACACAAGGCACCGTGCCACCTGCTGAGGAAGGAACGAAGCCCTTGAGACACAGGCCCCCTGTCCAGAGACTAATCTATCCAACGCTTTTCTCATGTCCATGAGGAAAACTTAGACTTCCAGTGAAAATCACGTAAAGAACGGTTTAAACTCCATAATCAACTTTGGTGTTATCTCCGTGTTTCCCCTTGAGAAGAAGGGAGTGAATCACTAGCGTTGAGTCACCTCTTCTGATTCCTTTTTCATTATCACTGACGTTGCTGAGAGCAGGGAAAGTGGAGGGAACCTGGCCATTATGTTCAAGGCCTGGGTCTGCAACCTGAAAGCTGTTAGACTTCATAAAAGTCACTAAATGTCCAAACCACAGTTTTCTCACATAGATAGTAGGGAATTTAAAGTGATTACTTCCTAGGACTTTGAGGACAGTTAAGTGGGAGGAGGAGAGCTCTTCATAAACAGTGTGACAGACAAATATATGGAACTTTTGCCTCCTGTGTTTCAAGAAGAAATGTTCACTTGATGAAATAATTCACTCTTTTCCCTCAGAATCAGAGTTCTTCGGTATGATGCCGTTGATTGCACTGACATGAATGTCTGCAAATCTTTACAGCTTTTCCCATCACATTCATCTGCTGAAATAAGGTTTGAAATTGAAGGCTCTGTGGAGTGGAGTCTCTTTCAAAATTAGAATAGCAAGAATTAGGTGATCACATAAAACTACTTGGAACTTGAAAGTAGATCTAAGGAAAAGTATCAAATATTTACCACTAATCAAAATTTTATAAACAGCTTGAGAACATAGCAGAATGTCCCCCCACATCAACTCTAGTATCTGGTATTTAGGTTGCAATTTCTATTTCCAAGTGGTGTTACATCATTAATTAGTTATGAAGCAACTGGGTGTTATAATAAGATGGGAGAGAGAAACAGAGTAGAACAAGACACACACATATATCTTCTTTTTAATTTGATGGTGGGCTATTAATAATGAATAATAATTGACATACATGGGTATTCATAAAATCGTTATTGTTTCAGCATATTCTGAACAAAACTTATAATGTATTCCATTTTATTACTCTATATTACTAATTCAAGACGGGCGAGAAATGTGAAGCTGTGTCCTGCATATTCATCTGTTTCTTTTGGCTACCCTTGTCCTCTGAGGAGCTCACTTTTATTGTGTTGAGCTTTTACTCCGCTGCTGTAAACATCCAGAACCTTTTCAGGGGCCATGCAATGTGGCTTTAGAGAGTTATCTTTACATTGTGATCTTTCGTTTTTGCCAAGTATGTAAAATAATAATCAAATGACAGTAACGATTGAAATAGGTCGGGTTATTCTATAAGCCCCGGAATTGTGATCTAAAAAAAAAGCCAAACAAACAATGAAATAGTATTCCCTCTAATATTTCAAGCAAAACTTACCTTCACTGCACAGGAAGTCACTTGAATGGTGTTTGCACAACAAAATAGGAGGGTTACATTTTGCTTTGTTAATGTGTAGCCCAAATCAAACTTCACTTTTAGTAGCTAGTTCAGAGAATGTCGTTTGGAAGGCATCACTTAGCATTCACTGCTCTACCATCAGGTTTTCCATTCTTTGTTCTATTTCTGTTTTTTGCTTTAGTGGGCTCCATACCCAGTGTGGAGCCCAATGTAGGGTTTGAACTCACGACCCTGAGATCAAGACCTGACCTGAGATTAAGAGTCAGGCGGTTAACCGACGGAGCCACCCAGGCACCCTGGTTTTCTGTTCCTTGGATGTGAGTCAGCATTTACCTACACACTTCCTCTGAACAGTTCATGCAGTGGTGCTCAGCGGGCTGTCGTCCATTTTAAGGCTCATTTCGTCAGAGCCCTTCAAAACGGCTCCCCAAACTGGACCGTATTCTAGATGTGGCTTGTCAGGCACAGAGTATCATTGTCTTCCTTCCAGCCAGACAGTACATTCCCATGGGCGCAGCTTGAAGTTGCGTACGTTGCTCTTGCACACCACATTATTGGTTCCTGGGGTGATTGAAATCATCCTCCCAATGTATATAATTCATTTTTTGTTTTGCATAAACATGATAAAATGTTTGGATGTGTAAATCACTCTTCATTACTTTGGAACACAATGAACGTAAATCATGTTGATCTACAAAGTTGGAGCTTTTTTTCCTTTCGGTAAAATATTTCTTGTTTGTTCCTTTGATTTGCAATATAGAATACCAGGTGTTAAATTTAGGTAGCCCAGGATTTGATTGCTAATTTATCCACTTATTAGCAAACAATGGGTAATTCATAGGCTTCCCTTTGAACAGGGATAAATTAGTTTATGTTTTAAAAGGTTCTTGTAAGGGTTAAAAGTGATGATAAATGTAAAGTGCTTACCACAGCACATAGGACATCATAGTTATTTAATAAAAGTTATTGTAATTCCTTCTTTTCCATTATTCTGGTAGCTTCCTCAAGAAAATCAATTTCTTTACACTGTATCTCTGTTCCTATCCTCTGTGTTTTTCGTATAGGCACCAGTCCTGGGCTACTTCTCTCATTTAGCTTTTACCAGAGACACAGGAACTCTAGGGATTATCGAGCCCTGGCTTAGCCAGCCGTGAAAAAATATTTTTTGACTCCCATTTGGAAATCAGTTCCTTTAAAGAATCTTAAAGGGAACGAAGATCTCCTCACATTCATGGAAGCCTTCTATGATGTTCTCAGGATGATTTGTCCCTTATCTGGAATCTCATAAATACCTTGTGTGTTCTTCTATAACAACATGTATTATAATCACCACACTGCACTCATTACAACCGCTGTTCTAGAACGCGTCTTTGGAGCAGTGGACTTCACAGGAGCCCTGTTTATTTCCCATGTGCCTATCATGGTCACTGGCTTTCTGGGAACTCTACAAGTCCTTGCTCAATGAATGAATAGAATGAGTGATGGCTGGTTGGATAGATGGATAGTTCTGCTAGGATCTTTCTCTGTCGTGACACAGTAATCCAGAACATGATAGCACACTTGAGTTATTTATTTAGAATCTAATCAGGAATCAGTGTGGTGCCAAAAAACCCAGTTTCTTGAATATGTCCTTCATCCGCTTTTTGAAAGCTGGGGTCTTTGCTGGAAGTCTGTCGGGGATTTCACCTACTCTATCATCCTCAAAGTTTGCTGATAGGGTTTTTATGCTCACGTCTTCAAGTCTTCTGAATAAGCTGGGATATAGTGTGTCTGGGCATGGATATAATTTATCTTAAACAATCAAGTCCTCTCTCATGCTCACTCACAGTGCATAATAGTTTCCTGTGAATCATGGTTTCCTGCATATCCACTTTGGAGACTATTCATCTACCTACACATTCAAGACACAATACATAGAACCATAAGTCTTTCCCTCTGCTTCATTCAACACTATTTTATCTGCCCCAAGTGCTGGACCTATACTTCCTTTGCTCCATGTTTTGCTTCAGATCCAGCTTTCAAAATCATTTTGCTGTTAGAATTTTTGCCAAACCTATTAAATGATTCCTAGGATTTACCATCTGGTGTATGACTTGGAGTGAGAAGGAAAAAGAAAAAGAACATCGTGAAAATGTGCAATGTGATTATGATTCAGAGGGATAAGGCAAAAAATGCCCTTTGTGTCTTCACCATTCCTAGTTACATATAATCCCCTTACAGCTCTTATCTTCTGGAGGGAAGCACTGCATTAGTTATGGAAGCAGTGAAAGGAAAGAAAGACCGTTCTCTATTAGAGCTCGCCCAAAGGCAACTTGAACAGGCGGCATTACCCTTCAAACAAGCTTTTGACTGGTATAATTTGCTGGAAAACGTATCTGGAAGCCAATTACTCTTTAAATCACTTGTAAGAACTTAATTTTGAGGGGAAGAAAATTTAGAAATTTACGTGTGAATGGGCTTGACTTCATTAGCATTTCATAGACATGCCTCTTCTCAAGCATGTGGAGTGAGGGAACTTTCCAGCTGAAGTGGAAATTCCACTCTCTGCATTTGCAGTTTCGAGTGAGCAATCTTCCTTATTGCCTCTGAATTCCACTCATTCTTTGGCTATCACTCTCAAGAAGTCATACTTGGTGGGGTTTGCTAATGAGGTGAAGAAAACTGCCTTCGCTACGTGGGAAATCTGTACTCTACTCTTGAGGCAAATTGTAGAAGCAGCACTTGGTTGGGTTCAGTACCCTGTGCGGGATATGGGCTATCTGATCTGTTATACCCTGGGCAGCTCACAGAGGTGTGACTTCCTCATGCCCTTCTAGTCTGATAATAACCCGAATGCTGGAAAAGGCCGGGGGGGGGGGGCGGTAGATAAATTATATCATATCATGCTGTGTTTCCAGAGCAAGTGAATAAATATTTATTGAACACATAGTAGTTGAAAAACCATGTGCAAGGTATTTTAGATCAACTGAATCATACGAGCTTCACAAATATCCTCATGTATTAAGACTACTATTGTATTTGGTGCGGAGACAGTAAAATACTTTCTATGCAAGATACAGACATCAGATACCAGGATGTAACTCAGCTCTTCCCATGCCAAGTTCTGCCTACTTCACCTGGCACCATGCCTTTAGAGATTTTCAAATCTGTGAAGATGGAACCTACCTTTCCCAAAGGACAAAAGATTTGTGAACTCATTATTGTGTACAAGGACCACTGAGTGACAAAGACCACCAAGGCTCTGATAAATGTCAGGATGGGGAAGGTGGGATGGACAGCAGTAGTTACAAAATTTTGGTATATCTCTTTGCTGCCTGGGTTTGCTGCCAGCATTCCAGGTGAACACAGAGGAATCCATGTACATGGGGAGATTGGAAGGGACTTTATTCTGGTGAAAGATAACTTTTCCAGTCACTCATTCTGCTCAGACCACGACTTCTTTTCATTTAGAAAAGTTTTCTCCTGTTCTATAGCATACTTGAGATTACAAGCTATTAAAAATAGAGCTTAAATTAATTTTGCATGCTTAGTGATGACTAACTGAAGAATGCTTTTTGCAGGTGGTGTATTCATTTCTATCACTGCTTCACCAGTGACTGCAAGCTTAGCGGCTTACAACACAAATTACTATCTCACAGTTTTTGTGAGCCAGGAACCCAGGTGTGGGTTAGTTGGGTCCTCTGCTCAGGTCTTACCAGGTAGAAATCATGGTGTTGGCCAGGCTGCTGTTCTTTCTCATGCTCACGGTCCTCTTCTAAGCCTGGAAGGTTGTTGGCAGAATAGATTTCCTTGCAGCTGTGTGCTTGAGGTCTCTATTTTTCATCTGCCAGAGCCCCTTTCAAGTCCTAGAAGCCACCCACAGTTCCTTGCCGTGGCCCCCATTGATAGTTCACAGCATGGCTTTTGCTACCTTCTTTGAGGAGGATAGTATCTGCTGCTGCATCTTGTCACTTTCTTTTTAAATCAATTTTTTAAAGATATTATTTTTAAGTAATCTCTATATCCAACATGGGGCTCAAACTTACAACCCCAGGATCAAGAGTCAGCCAGCTTGACTGAGCTGACTCAGTCACTTTTAAGGGCTCAACTGAGTAGGTTAGACCCAACAGCACAAATAATAACTCTTTATATTAACTCAGAGTCAACTGATTAGAGACCCAATCATTAGAGTGACATCCTTCATATTCATGGATCATGCCCATATGCTCAAAGGGACGGGATTATATAGTGTGTCTACACCAGGAGTGGGAATCTCTACGTTCATCTGATACTTCCGCCCACCACAGATGGACACTAAGGGAGAAAGAAAGGATTTAGGTCTCTAATGAGGAAGGCCAGGGGTTTGACCTTGCATGCATACAAGTGGCTGTCTGGAGGACTTTGAGAACATGCCAGGGCTGTGCAGGGAACAGTGCAGCTAGGACTGAAGGCAGGTGTTTTCAGGCCCACCCTCGCCTTTTGTGGTCGATGACAGCAGTTTTCAGTACAGGGACTGTGGCTCCAGAGGTGTAACAGAATTATTGCAAGGAAGATATGAAGCCATGTATGCATTAAAAGAGTGCAGATTGAATAAATAATGGATTTCACACTAAACTTCTCAAATGTATTGGAGAGTGTATTAGTCTCTTACAGCTGCTGCAACAAATTTCCAAACTTAGTGGCTTGAAAGAACACAAATGTATGACTTTACAGTCCTGGAGGTCTGAAGATCAAAATGGTGTCATTGAACTAAAACCAAGGTGTCAGTAAGGCGAGCTCCCTCTGGTTCTAAGGGAGAGCCTTTTGCAGCTTCTGGAGTGGCATTCCTGAGCTCCTGGTCCTTCTTTCCTCATCACAGTGCATCACTTCAATCTCTGCTTCCCCATCGCCTCTCTCTTTGACTTTGGCCCTCCTTCTTCCCTCATATGAGAACACTTGTGTTTGCACTGTGTCCACCCAGATAACCCAGGAAAATCTTCCTTGCTTAACATCAACTGATTATGGGCTTTAATCACATCTACAACATACCTTCAGTACAACCCTCTGGTTAGCATTTTGTTGAGTAACTGGGAGTCGTGGCCCAGCTAAGTTGACATGTAAAACTGATCATCACAGATGGGATGAGTAAAATGCAAATGTGAAAGCGTTGCTGAATTAAAGAGAAACGTTCTTCACTCTTGTATCTCTTCTCACGGGTGAGGGGGGCCCCTGAAATCTTTTGAAGCTAGACAGTTGTCTTCATCCTCCCAAGAATGGGAGCACTGGTTGATGAGGGTGGGCATCTCTTGGGAAGGAACAAGCTCCTGCGATCCCAGTGGTGAGCATCACAGCCCTGGGGGTACTCACCACACACACCCAAAAATGGGTAGCAGAGAGAAGGGGAAACACAGAGGAGAGGATGCTGAAGACGGATTTTGCCTAACTTATAATTCTGTAAAACTTAGTCACCACTGCTGTAACCTCAGTCTACTACGTGCGCACTCTTTTTGTTTATTTTGGTCTTGGCTCCAAACGAAGCATGGGACTGTCATCAGAAATTTAGTGCATTAGCATTCAGTGTCTTCATAAATTTACTGCCTCAAAATCACAGGGAGAACCATGAGAACAATGATTTTTCCCCCTTTAGTGAGCAATTAAATGTGATGAATATGTTATACACAATGGTGAATGTTGGAATTAATAAGCTGAAATGTCAATGCATGACTATTTGTATACTTGACATCTAATAATTACATCATTTATCATTAAAAAAATCTGGCAATCTTAAATAGAGAGCATTTATAATTAATTTTCTTGCCCTGGAAAGTCCAATTCATTCCACAGTCAAAAAGAGTCAGTGTTAATTTCTTTTCTATCAGCCATGGGCCACAAGTTAATGTATTAAAATCAGAACATTTACAATAACAGACTAATTAAATTATTTCCTCTACTGTAGTAGAAAAATGCATGGTTCTTATGCTGATAATCAGTCACCACAGTAAACCCCATTTAATTCTCCTTGAAAGTCAAGTTCTTCCCAGTGGCAATTTAAAACTGTCAAGTGGGTTGAGAAATCCAGTTTGCTAGAGTAATAAAGAATATTGACTTTTGCATATCATTATTGTTAATATACTTTAAATGAGACTGAGAAGGAACTCATTAAAATATTATTTTTCAGTAGATGAGTTTGAGTCATCAGCAGATGAATGAAGCAAGAAAAAATTATCTTAATTCTGTAGAAGGAGCACAGATTTGAAACGTTTGTGCTGATACACTTTCTATGACAAATTTAATTCAGTAAACAAGATACATATTTTAAAATAGAAACACAAGGCATCTCATAACAGCTTTCTACTGGAGGGCAAGATGTGATTACCAGGAGCAATAGAAGAAATGTGAAGATACCAGTTTTGAGTGCTCAAAAATGTGACAGAAGAAAGTATTAAAAATTTTGTCTAGAAGTTGTTCTGAAAACATAAGCAAGAAAAAAAATGACAGAGGCATAAAAATCTGTGGATCAAAGATATCTATATGGGTTCTAACAGCATAAGGAAAAAGTGAGTATGTAAAAAGGCTGGTTTTATGCACAATAGAGCAATAATGAGAATGACATGATGGCCCAAATCTATTTCAGTCTTCCAGAAAGGAAACAGAAAATAAAGGCATAGTCTTTGGTGTCTCCAGGGTAAGAGCCAAAGGCTATCAGGTTATCTCCTCCATTCTTTGGTAGAAAGGGAATCTGCCAGAGAATTTTGTGGCCACACTAAAAACATTTCCGTAACAAAAACCGTAGAGGCTCATCCAGGGAAGACAGCCATCTTGGTATGGCCAGTTCTTACCAGATCTCCTGGAATATAATAGGTGGTCCATGTACACATCAGTGGCAGAATTGTAATTTCTTCCATGATTCATTATTTATTAACGACATAGGCTAGGCCTGCCAATTGTTCATCTGAAATCCCCGCTTATTTCGCAACTGCTCGGCAAAGTTGGCATCGTCATTAGGGTTCCAGGCCGGGAGGGTTGCATTCAGAAATGTTCAGAGGGTCAGACAAGCTGACACTTGGCAAAACAAGGATTTGAATCCATCTATTTTTCTCCAGCTCCAGACTTGACATTGCCCAGTTGCTAGCTATGTGTGATGAATGCGGTGATAACAGAGGCACATTTCGCTAAACTAACACCAAACTAACACTTTCAGAGATTTATTTCTTCAGGTGCCTTCATCTGACACATACGGGGGAGAGGGGTAAGAATACGTATTGTTAAGAAGCTGGTCCTTCAGAGGAAGGACAATGAGGAGTGAGAAGAACAGACTGTAAATTTAAAGACACTTTGGAGTCTTTGGAAAATAAGCCACCTGATGTTCTTCCAGGAAGGCCTGAGGGTGACCAGACCCGTTACTGATGAGGACATACATTTTCTGGAATTCTACCATCTATGCCGCTCCACGTTCTATTAAAGAACCCAGATTCAGTTATTCAACATAAATGAGGTGACTTTAGATTCGGCTGCCTTCTGAAACCAACAAAAAACAATACCGCTCTTTTTATCTCATTTCTTGAAAAAGAAGCCTTATGTTGAAGCAGCATCTGAACTTACCTTATTCAACAGGGGCCCTGGGAAATGCTTTCTTAAAACCATATTGCAGAATCTTATACCTAACTCAAAGCTTTGCTTACGGTAGAAGGTCAAGCCCCTCCTGCACTTCCTTCACATTTTCCACCACGCATACGTCCAAGGTATACACACCAAACAGTTAGACCCCCCTCCACACACACATGCTGTATGAGCCAGAATCCATGCAATGAGTAGGTCAAAAGCTTTCACTGATTTTGTGTCATCAGATGTGAGTTTGGAGTATGAAATTTAATAATTCAGCTACCATTGGGGCGCCTGGCTGGCTCATTCGGTAGAGCAGGCGACTCCTGATCTTGGGGTCGTGAGTTTGAGCCTGGTGTTGGGTGTAGAGATTACTTAAATATTGAAACCTTAAAAAAAGAAAAAAATTCAACCACCATTGCCTAATCTTCCCCCCCCCAAAAAAAAACCCCAATTGTTTGCTCATTTTCAGAAGGCTTTTTTTGCTGTAAGTAGTTGTTTACTTTTGGTAATTTTGACCTATGTGTTTGGCAAATGTGAATAGAGAGTATGGAATTCAGTTGAGTTTATATATTCCTTAGAAGATCACACCAAAATAAATCTTCACCAGGTTCTGGTAATAGTTGAGCTTTCAAACTCCAGTTGTGGAAGGTTTGATTTTGAAGAAGAAATCATTCCTGGCAACTCTTGCTAAAATGAGTATATGAGTTATATATTACATTTCATGACAGAAACATAACCAATGCATTTGTACACCAACAAAAAAGGTATTTTGCCAGTCTTAAATGATTACAAGTCATAACTTAGAGAACACCTTCGGATCACAAAAGGGTCATTCCTTTCAAGAGACTTGAAATTCTTTAGAATGTGTTAACTCTGTTTTAAGTCACAACTGTTCTTCCTGTGTTTAAGGAATTTATTATGGAATGAGCTGAGCAGTAATAAACCTTATTGGGCTCTGAGAGTTTAACGACCGTGCACAAAGAGGGAAGGAAGCCAGTATTAACTGCCTTCTTAATTATGTCTGCATTTCAGAGAGGGGAAAATTTCTGGGGAGCAGCATGTGAACAGATGGTGAAACATGCCTGTAAGGGGATTAGGAGAGCTGATGTTTTTATATAAACTCAGATATTCCCTAAATATGACCACCAATGAATATTGTATTTCCTTAACTCAAAGATAAGGAAGTATTTTTAATTTATCTTTTTCTCCCCATCTACAGTTTTGTCTGTTTGTTTCAGAAACCAGGATGCATCTTAACCTTCAGTGGGATGTAGTGGCATTTCTTTTCCCTGAAAATCTCCCATGTTAGATGTTTTGCTGATTTACAACTGATGGTGTCTTGGAATTAAGGGAATGCAAGGAATGTTGTAAGCAATGTTGAGAATTCTGTCTCAGTGGCCTGTCGCTTCTATAAAAAATTATCACAGACTCGGCAGTTTGAAACAGCACACGTTTATTATCTCACATTTATTATCTCACAGTTCTGTGGGTTGGATGTTGACATGAGGCTCACAGAATCAAGGTGTTGGCTGGGCCAAGTTCTTAATTGAGGAATTTGCTTCCGGACTCCTATGAGCAAGTTGTGGCAGCCCTCGCTTCCACACTGGACTATGAGGTCCCCATTCCCTTGTTAGCTGTCAGTTGGGGGTGATTCTCACTTCCAGAGTTCACTCTCATTGCGTGGTCCCTGGTCCCTCCCATCTTCAAAGACAGCAGTGGCAAGTCAGGTCCTTCTCATGCCTCATCTATCCCACTTCCTTTTTCCTCTGCATCTCTCTGATCCCAGCTGGGAAGGGTTCTGTGCTTTTAAGGGCTCAGGTCATTAGTTTGGACCCACCCAGATAATCCAAAATCACCTCCCCATCTCACATCTATAAGATCCCTTTTGATATGTAAAGTAACATAGTCTCAGAATTCCTGGGATTAGGATGTAGACCTCTTTGGAGGCCATTATTCTGCCAGTAATGTGTCTTGTATGAATTAACTCTTTTTAAAGCCCCAAAGCAGAGCCAGAAGAGCAGACTGTGGAAGGCCCCACACAGAACAATGAGACAGCCAGTCTGTACACATGTAGACCTTGAAAAGAGGTTTTTGGTCTTGCAATGGAAAGAAATGTGGACAGTCTGTCTTTTAAGCACACAGGTAAGCACACCTTGTGTGTCTGTAGGTCTGCACAGAGCATTTCGGTATATTGAAAGACTGCGTGCTAACGATGCAAAGAGATGAAAGCTGGTCGCCTTACACCTGGCGTTTTAGGGGGTGCCTGTTAATAATGGATGGCATTAGCTCTTGTTCATAGAGAAAACGCTTTACCGGCCCTCTAGCAAAGCCCCGGAGCCGGTTATTTCCCAACATCCACTTCATTGACTAACTAGAAAATAGTAATTTTCTTGGGAGGATTGGGCTGTATTTCTAGACAATTGCACATTCTTTTATTCCTCTTTCATTAAAGAACTGGCCTAAAAATGTAGCTCCTCTTGGGGTCAGTGGAGTGAAGTTCTCAAATCTAGTACTCTCTGCTACTCTTGGAGAGACTACCGGTATTTCCATTTTACAGAAAATGCCACTCTTTTGATGAGCGATATCACTTTTTCCCTCAAAATTGTTGTGGATGGTGCTGTCATGAATTTAAAGGCCATCCTCTGACTGTAAGAACCAAGACAATGGAAGACGCTGCGCCTGTTCAGCCAGGGCCGGAATTGACCTACAGAGGGAAAATTGGATTGTAGATTTCCATATACCTATCTACCTGGCTGTGTACTCGAATTGGAAAGCATTTTTATCACCCAGATTTGCAAGCAGCATACATTATTTTACATAGGGCATATTAATCACGTGAGTCAGGTATTACCTCCATAAGTAAAAGATTTCATAGAAATGGTTACAACACTTAAAGAAAATCTCAGGCGCCTGGGTGGCTCAGATGGTTAAGCGTCTGCTTTCGGCTCAGGTCATGATCTCAGGGTCCTGGGATCGAGTCCCGCATCGGGCTCCCTGCTTCTCCCTCTGCCTCTCTCTCTCTCTCTGTCTCTCATGAATAAATAAATAAAATTAAAAAAGAAAAAAAGAAAATCTCTACATATTTTAACTTATTTAAATTCACTTTTTCACCACTTAAGCTCAATAAAGTTGCACGCCAAGTCTATAGTTCTGCAAAATGGTCATTTCAGAAGACAGGCTGTGATTTTCACCTGAAGCAAGATTGGATTAAGAGGCCAAAAGTAAGAAAACCATTCCTTTCAGCCATTTCCCAGTCTTCAGAGAGTCAGCAGAAGGATTTTACAGAAACAAAAATGACATTTATATTATGCAGCTTAAAAAAATGCTACGGTAGACTCTCTTTTTTCTGTTTTAAGAAATTTTAACAGAGATTATTGTATTTCCATAGATAACATGACTTTTGGTCCAGTAATAAAATTACATACCCAACAGGGGTGCAGTGATAAAAACACTCAGCATCTGCTTTTGGGAAATATGACTCCTGAATTCTTCAGATGAAAAGATAATGAATCAATCCTGGCACCCATTTTTTGCATTTGAATTTGTGATGCGTATCTCTCTAAATTTAAATCTCTCGGTTTTGTGTGTGCTTTCTCTCTGCCAGTGGTTGGAGATGCACTTTTAAGACTTTTCAAGTGCTGACCTGTCAGGAGGATTGTTTCCCCTCCCCCCCCCCGCCCCAGGCAGGACTTCTTAGGATCTATAGATCCTTCAGTGACAGCAGACCATGGTTCAGGCTCTGGGTCCTGCTGCCCTTCACTCTTCTTTGTCTGAATGTCCATGAAATTTGATTTTGTAATTGGTGTTGAATGATGCCCTACACATGCGCATGATGAGACCTCTTAGGTGTAGTATTTTGAACGAGCTACAGTGTGGAATTGCCTTGTGGACTCCTAGTACTGTCCCCAAGGAAAGACCCTTCGGCTAGAGGTGCTCCCATCCAGACTGTAGACCACAGGGAAATCCGTGGTTTAGTGCAAAACCTTGGCAAATCGGCCAGAGTCCATCATTTGCCCTAACGTCAGTGATGAGCTGGCCCCAAAAGAAAAGTAAGTTGGAACCAGGAATGGTGAAACCAACCTAGCCTAGGGTTCAAGCTTACAGAGAGGGAGGACTGAGAGAAAGGGGGCTTAGGCGTTTGGCAACTGGGAGGATGATGATGCTTTTTCCTGAACTCCATCATCTTGGAGGAGGAAAAAGATGCTAAATGCAACTGGATATGATGGGATTGAAGGGCCCCTGCATATTCACATGCAGTTTTCCAATACATTTGTTGGCTCTTTGAGCCTGAAGCACAGCAGAGAAATCCACGTGGAGAAGGCTACTGATGTCAGGGAGGGGAGCTGGAGAGACTAGAAACCAGGGTTTGGCTTTTTCTATAAAGGGCCAGATAGTAAATATTTTAAGCCTTGTGGGCCATACGGTCTCTCTTGTACCTACTCAACTCTGCCATCATGGCTTCAAAGCAGCTACTGGCTGTATGTCCACCAATGGGTGGTGGTAGTATTCCAACAAAACTTTATTTACAAAAACAAGTGGCGGGCCAGATTTGACTGTTGCGCTGTAGTTTGCCAAGCTGCAATCATGAACTGAGACAGGTCTCTGAGGAATATAAGTGCTCATGACAGTGCTTCTGAAAACTTGGTGGAAAAGGATCCCCTGGGATCTTCAAACGCAGAGATCACCAGGGTCCACACCAGTTTCAGGTACAGTAGATCACACTGCGGAATGTGGATTTAGGGGATGGACAGACAAAATGCATATAAGGAAAAAAGGAGAGGGAGGCTTCCTGGAGGCCAGGTTGAAGGGGTCATACAAAACGCCCCTAAGAAATCGAGTGTAATTAGCAAGACACCTTACCCACTGGCGATAGCAACAAGCTTCCATTTAGTGGTGGGAGTGCATATCTGCCTACGGGAGGTAGACAAAAACAAGAGAAATCAAGCTTGAAAATAGTGACTACAGACAGCTACTTAATGTAGGGTAGCAAAGGTGGTTTTTAATGGAACAGAAGGAGGTTCCGTGGAAATTTTTTTTTAATATAAGACAGACACCATCATGTATTTTTTAATTAATTTATTTTTAAAATTCCAATATAATTAATGTACAGTGTTACATTAGTTACAGGTATACAAAATAGTGATTTAACAATTCTATACATGACTCAGTGCTCATCATGGTAAGTGTGCTCTTAATCCCCTTCACCTATTTCCCCCATTCTACTCCCCCACACCTGCCCTCTGGTAACCATCAGTGTGTTCTCTGTAGTTAGGAGTCTGGTTTTTTGTCTCCTTTTTACTTTGTTCATTTGTTTTGTTTTTTATTTTTTATTTTATTTTATTTTTTTTAAAGATTTTATTTATTTATTTCTTTGACAGAGAGACAGCAAGAGAGGGAACACAAGCAGGGGGAGTCAGAGAGGGAGAAGCAGGCTTCCTGCTGAGCAGGGAGCCCGATGCGGGGCTCCATCCCAGGACCCTGGGATCATGACCTGAGCCGAAGGCAGATGTTTAACAACTCAGCCACCCAGGCGCCCCTGTGTTGTTTCTTAAATTGCACATGGGAGTGAAATCATATGGTATTTGTCTTTCTCTAACTTATTTCACTTAGCATTATACCCTCTCAATCCATCTATGTTGTTGCAAATGGCAAGATTTCATTCTTTTTTATGGCTGAGTAATACTCCATTGTGTATATATACCACATCTTCTTTATCCATTCATCTACCAAAGGACTCTTGTATTGCTTCCATATTTTGGCTGTTGTAAATAATACTGCTATAAACATAGGGTGCATATAGCTTTTTGAATTAGTGTTTTCCTATTCTTTGGGTAAATACCCGGTAGTGGAACTACTGGATCCTATGGTAATTCTATTTTTAATCATTTGAGGAACTTCCATACTGTTTTCCACAGTGGCTGCACCAGCTTGCATTCCCACCAACAGTGCACAAGAGTTCCTTTTCCCCCACATTCTTGCCAACACTTGTTTCTTGTGTTTTTGATTTTAAACATCCTGGCAGGTGTGTGGTGATACTGCATTGTGGTTTTGACTTGCATTTCTCTGCTAATTAGTGACGTTGAACATCTTTTCATGTGTCTCTTGGCTATCTGTATGTCTTCTTTGGAGAAATGTCTGTTAGTGTTTTCTGTCCATTTTTATATTGGATTATTTGGGTTTTTTGTTTGTATAAGTTCTTTATATATTTTGGATGCTAACCCCTTATCAGATATGTCATTTGCAAATATCTTCTCCCATGCAGTAGGTTGTCTTTCAGTTTTGTTGTTTCCTTTGTTGTGCAGAAGCTTTTTATTTTGATGTAGTGCCAGTAGTTTATTCTTGCTTTTGTTTCCCTTGCCTCAGGAGACATATCTAGAAATCTTGCTACAGCCAATGTCAAAGAAATTACTGCCTGTGTTGTCTTCTAGGATTTTTATGGCTTCAGGTCTCACACATAGATCTTTAATCCATTTTGAGTTTATTTTTGGTATAAGAAAATTGTTCAGTTTCATTTTTTTGCATGTAGCTGTCCAGTTTTCCCAGCACCATTTATTGAAGAGAAATTGCATATTCTTGCCTCTTTTGTCATAGATTAATTGGTCATATAATCTTTGGTTTATTTCTGTGCTCTCTATTCTACTCCATTGATCTATATGTCTGTTTTGTGCCAGTACCATACTGTTTTGATTACTACAACTTTGTGATATAACTTGAAGTCTAGAATTGTGGTATCTCCAGTTTTGTTTCTCTTTTTCAAGATTGCTTTGGCTATTTGGGGTCTTTTGTGGTTCCATACAAATTTTAGGATTGTTTGTTCTAGTTCTGTGAAAAATGCTGTTGGTATTTTGATAGGGATTGCATTCAATGTGTAGACTGCTTTGAATATGGACATTTTAACAATATTTGTTTTCCCAATCCACGAGCATGGAATATATTTCCATTTGTTTGTGTCATCTTCAATTTCTTTTGTCAATGTTTTAGTTTTCAGAGTACATTTTCACCTCCTTGGTTAACTTTATTCTTAGGTATTTTATTATTTTTGACACAATTGTAAATGGGATTGTTTTCTTAATTTCACTTTCTGCTGCTTCATTATTACTATATGGAAATGCAACAGATCTCTGTATATTGATTTTGTATTTGCAACTTTACTGAATTCCTTTATGAGTTCCAGTATTTTTTTGGTGGAGTCTTTAGGGCTTTCTATGTATAATATCATGCCATCTGCAAGTAATGAAAGTTTTACTTCTTCCTTACCAATTTGGATGCCTTTTATTTCTTTCTCTTGTCTGATTGCTGTGGCTAGGACTTCCAGTACTATATTGAATAAAAGTGGCAAGAGTGGACATCTTTGTCTTGTTCCTCATCTTAAGGGAAAGCTTTTAGTTTTTCACCATTGAATATGATGTTAGCTGTGGGTTTTTCACAATTGGCCTTTATTATGTTGAAATACGTTCCCTCTAAACATACTTTGTTGAGGGTTTTTATCATGAATGGATGTTGTACTTTGTCAAATGCTTTTTCTGCATTTATTGAAATGATCATATATGGTTTTTATATTTTCTCTTGTTGATGTGATGTATCATGTTGATTGATTTGTGAATATTGAACCACCCTTGCATTCCAGGAATAAATCCTACTTGATCGTGGAGAATGGTTTTGTTAAGGTATTGTTGGATTTGATTTGCTAACATTTTGTTGAGGATTTTTGCATCTATGTTCATCAGAGATATTGGCCTGTAATTGTCTTTTCTTGTAGTGTCTTTATGTGGTTTTGGTGTCAGGATAATGATGGCTTCATAGAATGAATTTGGGAGCTGTCCTTTCTCTCCTATTTTTTGAAATAGTTTGAGAAAAATAGATGTTAAATCTTTTTTAAATGTTTGGTAGAATTCACCTGTGAAGCCATCTGGTCCTGGACTTTTGTTTGTTGGGAGTTTTCTGATTACTACTGGAATTCCCTTGCTGGTAATCAGTCTGTTCAAATTTCCTATTTATTCCTGATTCAGTTTTGGGAAGTTATATGTTTCTAGGAATTTATCCATTTCTTCTAGGTTTTTCAATTTGTTGGCATATAATTTTTCATAATATTCTATTATCATCCTTTATATTTCTGTAGTTTGGGTTATTATTTCTCCTCTTTCATTTCTGATTTTATTGACTTGAGGTTCCTCTCTCTCTCTTTTGTTGAGTCTGGGTAAAGATTTGTCAATTTTGTGGATCTTTTCACAGAATCAGCTCCTGGTTTCATTGATGTGTTTTGTTGTTTTTTTAGTTTCTATTTCATTTATTTCTGCTCTAGCCTTTATTATTTCCTTCCTTCAACTGTTTTTGAGTTTTGGTTTTTTAGCTCCTTTAGGTGTAAGGTTAGGTTGTTTATTTGCAACTTTTCTTGCTTCTTGAGTTAGGCCTGTAATGCTATAAACTTCCCTCTTAGAACAGCTTTTACTGCATCCCAAAGATTTGGGACCATCCTGTTTTCATTTTCATTTGTCTCTATGTATTTTTTTTTATTTGCTCTTTGATTTCTTAGTTGATCTGTTCATTATTTAGTAGCATGTTTAGTAGCATGTAACCTCCATGTATTTATGTTCTTTCCAGATATTTTCTTGTGTTTGATTTCTAGTTTCATAGTGTTGTGGTCAGAAAAGATGATATGACATCGATCTTTTTAAATTTATTTGGACTTATTTTGTAGCTTCACATGTGATCTATTCTGGAGAATGTTCCATGTGCACTTGTAAAAAATGTGTATTCTGCTGTTTTAGGGTGGAATGTTCTGAACATATCTATTAGATCCACCTGGTCTAATGTGTCATTCAAAACCACTGTTTTCTTATTGATTTTCTGTTTGGATGATCTATCCATTGATGTAAGTGGGGTGTTAAAGTCCCCTACTATTATTGTATTAATATCTACTACTTCCTTCATATTTGTTAGCTAATAGTCCCTTACTATTACTGTATTAATATCTACTACTTCCTTCATATTTGTTAGCTAATAGCTGTTTTATGTATTTGGGTGCTCCACTGTTGGGTGCATACATACTTATAGTTGTTAAATCTTCTTGTTGGATTGTCCCCTTTTTGATCACATAGTATCCCTCTTTGTCTCTTGTTACAGTCTTTGTTTTAAGGGCTGTATTGTACAAAGTAAGTGTGCTACCTTGGGCTTTCTTTTCAACTGATGGTTGCTGAGGTTTGAACCCATTCTAAAAACACTAAATTTTTACTTCTCTCCCCGCCCACCCATGTTTTAGGTATATGGTCTCATACACTGCATCCTTTCATTTTGTGAATCTCCAAGCTGATTTTTATAGATACACCTAACTTCAGTGTTTCTGTACTTCCAACTTTTCTTACTCCTGCTTATGGTCTTTGCTTTCCACTCAAAGAATCCCCTTTAGCATTTCTTATAAGGCTGGTTTAGTGTGATGAATTCCTCTAACTTTCCTTTGTCCGTAAAACTCTTTATCTCTCCTTCTATTCTGAATGATAGCCTTGCTGGGTAGAGTACTCTTGGTTGCAAGGTTTTTTCTTTCAGCACTTTGAATGTATCATGCCACACTGGCCTGTAAAGTTTCTGCTAAAACATCAGCTGATAGCCTTATGGGGTTTCCTTTGTACATAAGTGTTTTCTTTTCTCTTGCTGCTTTAAAAATTCTCTTTGTCACTACTTTTTACTATTTTAATTACTCTGTATCTTGATGTAGGCCTCCTTGGGCTGATTTTGTTGGGGACTCTGTGTGTGTCGTGGATCTGGATTTCTGTTTCCTTCTTCAGATTCAGGAAGTTTTGTGCTATTATTTCTTCAAATACATTCTCTTCTTCTTTTTCTCTCTTCTCTCCTTCTGGGATCCCTATAAGGTGACTGTTATTATGCTTGATAGTGTTGTTGAGTTCCCTTAATCTATATTCCTTTTTTATTATTCTTTTTCCTTTCTCCTATTCAGCTTGGTTGTTTTCCATTACTCTGC
The DNA here is from genome assembly GCF_002201575.2 of Neomonachus schauinslandi. Classification (NCBI taxonomy): domain Eukaryota; kingdom Metazoa; phylum Chordata; class Mammalia; order Carnivora; family Phocidae; genus Neomonachus; species Neomonachus schauinslandi. The sequence continues at coordinate 120,871,848 of NC_058419.1, forward strand.
CCTCCAGTTGCTGAGCCATTCTTCTGCTTCCTCTAGTCTACTGTTTACTCCCTCTAGTGCATTTTTAATTTCAGTTATTCAGTTCTTCATTGCTGACTGGTTCTTTTTTATGTTTTCTATCTCATTGTTGAGGGTCTCACTAAGATCCTCCACTCTTTTCTCAAGTTCAGTGAGTATCTTTATGACTATTACTTGAGATTCTCTATCAGGCATATTACTCGTCTCCATTTTGTTTAGATCTCTGGCTGTGATTTTGTTCTGTCCTTTCATTTGGGACATATGCCTCTGTGTCCTCATTTTGTCTAACTCTCTGTTTCTATGTGTCAGGAAAGTTAGCTACATCTTCTGCTCTTGACAGCAGTGTCCTTATGTAGAAGAGGTCCTTAGTGCCCTGCAGTGCAGTGTCCCCTGTTCACCAGACCCTGGTGCTTCAGGGGTATCTCTTACGTGTGTTGCATGCTCCCTACTATTGTGGTTGAGCTGTGTTTGCCTTTGGTCCAGTCATCTGCAATGGCTGTCTTTGCTTGTTGTGGGCAAGGTTTGGTCCCTGTGTTGTTAGTGGGCCAGTCTGGGGCTGCCTTAGGCTTGAGTTGAGTCAGACCAGGCCTTCTCTGGAGATGCAATAGCACAAACTACATGGCACTTTCTCTGGGTTGTCTATGGAGAAGCTTTCATTGATGGGTAGGGCCTGCAGTTAGAACAGATGCCTGCTGCAGTCCACTGCTGGGGCCTCAGTCAGACTGGCACGTGTGTGGTTTTCTTCCCCCTCTCCTTAGAGCAGGAGTCACTTTGGAGTGATCCTGGCACCTGTCAGGGCTGCTTGCACAATGCCAGGCTTGTGGCACTGCTTTGGATAGACTCCTGCCAAGGGAGACACTATCATATTTAAATACTGATGATGAGACACTGGTGGGCAGGGGATGGGGGTAATCCAGGAGAGAGAGAGAGGGGCTAATGATTAGAACTAGGATGCTGAAGAGGCAGCTGTTGAGGACTAGAGTTCATGGCAGTAAGCATATTTATAAGAAGAGAATGAAAGCAAAGTGTCCAGCTGTAGGTAGATTTTGAGGCAAGAAGATAAAATGATCCCAACTATAGCTTCTGTTGTTTTCATAAGCAGTGTTAAGTTACCTCAGGGTGAGTGGGGAGGTCCTGTGGCTGGTAGGCTTGAGGGGAATGAAGTTCCTTGTAGAAGGTGGCAGAAAGAAGCAGGTAGAAAAGCAGAAGGGTTTGCAGGCAGGGCTCTGCATCCAGACTCAAGTCCCAAATCCTCAGAGGAGCCTTATATTATTCATCCCCCAGGTGATTTTCACTTTCATTCATTCAGTCTAAAAATATCTATGGTGGGCCCGCTGTATGCTGGGCTACGAGCTGAGGGTATAAGATCAATATAACACCATCCTTGCTCTCAGGGGGATGTCAAAAAAAGAAGATGGTTGTGATGTAGTAAGAGAGAAACCAGAGCCCCACCCAGAGAGGCATACACATACAGGGGAGGTTGGGGACACTGTTTTACAGTTTGCATGCACACCCTCCACACCCAGCTGGGGGAGCCTCAGTTCCATTCTCCAAATCTTCCCTGCTCTTTCCATCTTTAGGTATTAAAAATTGTATCCATCTCAAGATGCCTAACCCAAACCCTCATGTGTCTTTCCTCTCACTAAGCACCTGGTGCATTGCTTTTCAGTAAAGCATTCATTATCACAAGGGAGATGAGGCAAGGAATGCCCAGGATTCCAAAGCAAGCAAAAACCATCAAAGAAAATCATCTAAGCTGACTGCTTATATGTCATCATTCCTGTGTGACATTTTCTTATCAAAAATAAACAATCCTGAATCTATTATGATGACAAAAACTGGAACAAGCATCAGAAAAACTAGAGGCAAAATCCATCCTGAAAATAATCACTTAATTCTCATATCCTCCCATCAAAGAACATTCAACACTTCTACTCAAAACAGAATGTCAAATCAATTAAGTGAATTGATCACCCCTTTCCAGTATTGTTTCATGAATAATGGAGCTGTATCTTAAATCAAAAGATCGTTTTCTATTCCAGGCTCACAGGGTAAAACCATTATACATAATGGATCAAATTAATTGAATTATTACCTGTAAAGTTACCAGTAATGGCTTGCACAGAGTTAGCTATAATCATTGTCAGTGGGATTAATTGTACTAATTCTATGTTCATTTTCCAAAGGAGCTATAAAACATTGCTTCTTGGGATATTCAGCAAATGCATAGAGAATTAGAGCCATCTCTTTGGCAGATTGCTCTAAACTCTATCCTAAACAAATACTCAAAAATTCATATACAGCAGCAGCAGTTTATGCCCTTTACAAGTTGAAAAGAAGTGCCCAAAGTCATATTCTTACAAATCTTATACCTACATTAGCCCCATCTTGAGGTTTTATTTCTTGTTATGATTGAATGTTGGTCGAGACTAGGAATTTTTAAACTAAGTGAATTCCCATCAATTTGCAAAATATTTTGCAACCTATTATTCCAGACAGAAGAATCACAGACTCTCCTTGACCATAAAGGTGAGAAAGGATGAAGAATAAGTTTAGTTTAGAAATGGACACTTCTTTCTGAAGTTTAAGTAGACAGAGCAAGAATGAAGAAAACTTCCTTCATCTACAATCTTCATTAGTGGTACATGGCTGCAAGACCTTTACATTCTTAATATATTGCTTTAACAAAATTTGTAAAACCCAATTTCCTTGTTTATTTTGTATGCAACAAGTATTATTAGGCACCAGCTGCATGCTTGGTACTGTTGTAGGTATAGAGGGTAGAGAGACAAAGTTCCTCCTTCATATTATAGGGTAGATGGATGGAGCATGTATGGGGGAGAGTGGCTTGGGGGTCAGGGAGCGATACATGGAGCTCTCTGGGCTCTGTTATATCAAAGCCACCAGTAATTGCTTCTCTGGCTGGGTATGCTCATTCTGGGCTGAGAACTACCACCCAGCCCCCTCTGATTCATTCTAAATTGATCAGTATTCATCTGTTTTTGTTGCAAACACTTGACTGTATATCTTTATTTTTTTAACCACTTCTTAATTTTATTTCCCCTGCAAAGTACCAATTTTACTGTTGGTGTATTAACTTTATCTGCCCAGCCCACTTTCTTCTAAGAACGGGATCCCACCTTCTTTTTGGAATTTCTCCCCAACGCCACAGTGAAAGCATTGTAATGCACAGTATCTAAACCATTTCACGGCCAGAGGCATGTGGCCCAGACGTGGCATCAATGGAGCCTGTCACCCTGGGACGGCAGTATAATCCTCATCTGAATTAGTACATAGAACATAGAATTAGTACAATTAATCCCACTGACAATGATTATAGCTAACTCTGTGCAATGGGAAGCAGTCTCGGCTTCCCATATGAAAGAGTAAGAAAATTGCAGCTGTCTTCAGGTCAGAGTGCTGGAAATCTTCGATACTATTTCTCCCAGCTGCCAGTGAGAAATCTGCATAACCCAGGAGGGATGAGGACAGAACAGTTCAATATGTCCTAGAGAGAACAACCGTGTTACACTCTACATAGCCTGTATTCTGCACCCTTAGCAGTTATTTTGTCGTGAAAGCCTGCCTTATTTTTATAACACTTAGCAGCATCTGAAATTGTATTATTAGTTTTCTCCTTCTTTATTGACCTTTTTCTCCCCCTGGAATGGAAGGCCTATGACATCAGGGATCTTGTTCTGTTCTCTTTCTTTCTCCACTTAACCTTGACACCGAAAACTGTGTGTGATTCTTTACAAGAACTCAGGATATTCTTAAGGAAGGAAAGAAGGAATCCTTGAGCCAGATCCATGATGTTTCCATACTTTATTATTGTAATATTAAAAGTAGGTTTACTTCAGTATATGGTAGCTTAAGTCTACCCTCATTCATTGCTGCTGGGAATGTACAGCGATATAATCACTTTGGACAACTCCCAGTTTCTAATAAAATTAATACATTCCTTGGGACCCAGAAATTCCACTTGTGGGTATGTAGCCAAAACAAAGGAGTGCTCATATCTACAAAAAGATTTATGAAAGATGTTCGTGATAGCCTCATTAATAATAGCCTCAAATTGGAAAAGACCCAAATGTCCATCAATAAGAGAATTTATAAACACCTTCTAGAATATTCATACAGTGGAATACCACTTAGCCAACTACAGAGCCAACCAACTACAGAGAAGCTGAACAAGATAGGTGAGTCTCTAAGTCATTATGTGGAGCTCAAGAACCCAGACATAAAAATCGCATACTGTATGATTCCATTTACATGGAGTTCAGGAGTAGGCAGATAGATGTCAGAACGGGTCAGCTCCTGGAGGTGGAGGGCAGGGTCAGGCAGTAACTGGGAGGGGTAGGAAGAAACTTTCTAAGTCACGAAACTTTAGAAAATTAAGATTTGCATTTTATTGCGTGAAAATTATTCCTTAATATATAAAACATGGTAGGGGAGAAATGAAGATCTGTCATGTGTATTCTGTCTCTCTACATGCAAAAATCAGCTTTAGACTAGTCTCTTTAACCGAGCTCATCAGAGAGGAACCTCAGCCATTGTGGCTTCTTTCTGAAGCCTCTCTGTTCTCCATTATGGTCAACACTTAGGACAATGATAGAATCAACTCACAGGGCCTTCTTAGCCCTATTGAGCCACCATCCTTTCTAAAGCCCAAAATCTTCTCTGGAAAATAGTGAATCTTTAGATATCACATGGCAAGTAATTTAAACACATAAGCTCTAATTCTTAGAAAATTCCTGAATGTTGGAGTGATTAATTCCATTTTCTCTATATGCAGTTTCTAAGGAACTGCTTGCCCTGGGTGATCCAGCTAAAGGGGGAGAATGCCATATTCTAGTGCATGAGGCTTTACCCCCAATTCCAGAGAGAGCACATCCATTTTAATTCAGAATTTACCTGCCTACTCTGTAGAATGGTTTGCAGGAATGATACATCCATGGCACGCAGTAGGGACTCTAAGACCTGGGGGCACCAGAAGAAAGGGAGTTTACCTTACAGTCTCATCTAAAGGAGACATGCTCTAGACTATGGATTTTCCTTTGTCCAATTTTGGTAGTCAAATATTATGTACAAACTGGTCAAATGAAAGGAGACATCTAAAGTGAGTGCAATCAACTGTTCAACAATCATTATTCCCGTGTGGATAAGAGTCCTCTTTCATTATGATGGGTTATAGTAACATTCTTTCTTCTTTTTTTTAGAGGGAGAGAGAGGGGGCAGGGAGGGGCAGAGGGAGAGGGAGAGAGAGGATCCCCAGTAGGTCCTGTTCCATGCACAGCACAGAGCCCAATGCAGGGCTTGATTTTACAACCCTGAGATCATGACCTGAGCCAAAATTGAGTCTGACACTTAACTGACTGAGCCACCCAGGAGCCCCAACATTCTGTTTAATTATTATGATTTGGGTAAAATATATATCAAATAAATTGCAGTTGATTCTTGAACAACATGGGTTTGAACTGCATGAGTCCATTTACATGCAGATCTTTTTCAATAAATATGATACAGTTCTGTAACTGTATTTTCTCTTCCTTACAGTTTTCTTAATAACATTTTCTTCAGCTTTACAGTATATAATACATACATAATACATATAACATACGAAGTACGTGTTAATCAACTTTATGTTATCAGTAAGGCTTCTGGTCAACAGTAGGCTATTGGTAGTTAAGTTTTTGGGGAGTCAAAGTTGTACTCAGATTTTTGACTGTACACAGGGTTGGTGCCCCTATCCCCTACATCCTTCAAGGTCAACTGTATACCATTTTAACCATTTTGAAGGGCACAATTCATGGCATTAGTTATAGTCACCCTGTTGTTCAACTGTCACCACTGTTTCTAAAACTTTTGCATCACCCCACATAGAAACTGTGTACCATTAAGCAATAACTTCCCAGTCCCCAGCCCTAATAACCTCTAATCTACTTCCTGTCTCTATGGAGACCAACAGCTATTTTTAATGTGATTTATGGGAGTTACTAATTTCTTAGAAGTAAAGGTTCACTTTAAAACCCTTGGTTCTAGATGCTAAAATTAGGGTCTTATTGCTCCCCTCTTTGTCACCATAGACATTTTGACAAATAACTGAATTACTCTGTCATAAAACACTCACATTTCTAGCAGAGAAAATAACATCTTTTCTCATCTTAACAGGTTGTTATTTCCCCAGTAGAGAAACACTGCTCTACCATGTATGTATGGGAGTGAGTGAGTTGTGTGTGTGTGTGTGTGTGTGCATGCGTTACAGATATATATATGGTAGAAGGAATTATCTTTGGTTTAGAGATCTAGCAGATTCTTTGGTATATAAAAATACATGAGTGGAAAAACTATTTCTTTGTCAGATTCTAAGATTACAGATAATTGTGGACAATAACACTCCCACCTAGTCATTGGTACTAAGCTATAAATAAGCAGTATTCTTCATTCTACAGCAAGCATACAACCCAAAGTTCTCATTATCCTCATTTCACACAGCGAGAGGGGCAGGCATCACCTTGTTGTCTTCAGCTACTCCTCTCTTTAAAAACTGTCTGGCATCTCACAGAGAAGCGGAGAGATTTTTTGTAAAACCCTCACTTCTTGGAAGTCCATAATCCATTTCCAGTATTTAAAGGTGCAGCAATTTAACTCCTTTTACCTGAGACAGAATCCTCATGTTAGAATCAAAGCTAAAGGCAATAATCTCATGACAAAGGAGAGTAGCCTCATTAAAGCAAATTTCTCTTTTTTACTATTTCATTCTTTAGACAGTTTGTGTTGCATATTAATGATGCCATTTTGGATTTCCTGTTTTGCTCTTGAGTCTGACAACGTATTTTCATTGCAGATTGACAATGGTATGATTTGACTCTGTGTTGACTTGCCCCAGGGACCAAAGAGATTAATCTATAAAAAGACACTAACATAGGGTTGATTTCTCCTTGTTGTCAGAAATGCTCTCAGTGTGGGTTCTTTCTCTCATTGTTATTACTGTCCTTTTCATCTTCTTATCAACATACTCTTATCACAACCGTTCTTTTGTGTAAAGTAGGCAAGGTGTCAACATTTCCTCATCCGTTAGTTTGAAAAGGAAAGGGTGTTTCTAATATTCCAAGACTGTTTCACACTCTTGTACTGTTGGCTAATTTAAAACTTTATATTATTATTTTTTTTATTATGTTATGTTAATCACCATACATCATTAGTTTTTGATGTATGTGTTCCATGATTCATTGTTTGCGTATAACACCCAGTGCTCCATGCAAAACGTGCCCTCCTTAATATCCATCACCAGGCTAACCCATCCCCCCACCCCCTCCCCTCTAGAACCTTCAGTTTGTTTTTCAGAGTCCATAGTCTCTCATGGTTCATCTCCCCCTCTGATTTCCCCCCCTTCATTCTTCCCCTCCTGCTATCTTCTTCTTCTTCTTCTTTTTTTTTTTTTTTAACATATAATGTATTATTTGTTTCTGAGGTACAGGTCTGTGATTTAACAGTCTTACACAATTCACAGCGCTCACCATAGCACGTAGCCTCCCCAGTGTCTGTCACCCAGGCATCACATCCCTCCCACCCCCCACCACTCCAGCAACCCTCAGTTTGTTTCCTGAGATTAAGAATTCCTCATATCAACAGTGAGATCATATGATACATGTCTTTCTCTGATCGTCTTATTTTGCTCAGCATAATACCCTCCAGTTCCATCCACGTCGTTGCAAATGGCAACAAACAAAAGCCCAGGGCCAGATGGCTTCCCAGGGGAATTCTACCAAACATTTAAAGAAGAATTAATTCCTATTCTTCTGAAACTGTTCCAAAAAATAGAAATGGAAGGAAAACTTCCAAACTCATTTTATGAGGCTACCATTACCTTGATCCCAAAACCAGACAAAGACCCCATCAAAAAGGAGAATTACAGACCAATATCCTTGATGAACATGGAATGCCACTGATTTCTGTGCATTGATTTTATATCCTGCCACTTTACTGAATTCCTGTATGAGTTCTAGCAGCTTTGGGGTGGAGTCTTTTGGGTTTTCCACATAAAGTATCATATCATCTGCAAACAGTGAGAGTTTGACTTCTTCTTTGCCGATTTGGATGCCTTTTATTTCTTTTTGTTGTCTGATAGCTGTGGCTAGGACTTCTAATACTATGTTGAATAGCAGTGGTGATAGTGGACATCCCTGCCGTGTTCCGACCTTAGGGGGAAAGCTCTCAGTTTTTCCCCGTTGAGAATGATATTCGCTGTGGGTTTTTCATAGATGGCTTTTATGATACTGAGGTATGTACCCTCTATCCCTATACTCTGAAGAGTTTTGATCAAGAAAGGATGCTGTACTTTGTCAAATGCTTTTTCTGCATCTATTGAGAGGATCATATGGTTCTTGTTATTTCTTTTATTAATGTATTGTATCACATTGATTGATTTGCGGATGTTGAACCAACCTTGCAGCCCAGGGATAAATCCCACTTGGTCGTGGTGAATAATCCTTTTAATGTACTGTTGGATCCTATTGGCTAGTATTTTGGTGAGAATTTTTGCATCCGTGTTCATCAAGGATATTGGTCTGAAATTCTCCTTTTTGATGGGGTCTTTGTCTGATTTTGGGATCAAGGTAATGGTGGCCTCATAAAATGAGTTGGAAGTTTTCCTTCCATTTCTATTTTTTGGAACAGTTTCAGAAGAATAGGTATTAATTCTTCTTTAAATGTTTGGTAGAATTCCCCCGGGAAGCCATCTGGCCCTGGGCTTTTGTTTGTTGGGAGATTTTTGATGACTGCTTCAATTTCCTTAGTGGTTATAGGTCTGTTCAGGTTTTCTATTTCTTCCTGGTTCAGTTTTGATAGTTGTTACATCTCTAGGAATACATCCATTTCTTCCAGATTATCTAATTGGCTGGCATAGAGTTGCTCATAATATGTTCTTATAATTGTTTGTATTTCTTTGGTGTTGGTTGTGATCTCTCCTCTTTCATTCACGATTTTATTTATTTGGGTCATTTCTCTTTTCTTTTTGATAAGTCTGGCCAGGGGTGTATCAATCTTGTTAATTCTTTCAAAGAACCAGATCCTAGTTTTGTTGATCTGTTCTACTGTTCTTTTTGTTTCTATTTCATTGATTTCTGCTCTGATCTCTATTATTTCTCTTCTCCTGCTGGGTTTAGGCTTTATTTGCTGTTCTTTCTCCAGCTCCTTTAGGTGTAGGGTTAGGTTGTGTATTTGAGACCTTTCTTGTTTCTTGAGAAAGGCTTGTATTGCTATATACTTTCCTCTTAGGACTGACTGCCTTTGCTGTATCCCAAAGATTTTGAACAGTTGTGTTTTCATTTTCATTTGTTTCCATGAATTTTTAAAATTCTTCTTTAGTTTCCTGGTTGACCCATTCATTCTTTAGTCGGATGTTCTTTAGCCTCCATGTTTTTTAGTTCTTTCTGACTTTCCTCTTGTGACTGAGTTCTAGTTTCAAAGCATTGTGGTCTGAAAATAGGCAGGGAATGATCCCAGTCTTTTGGTACCGGTTGAGACCTGATTTGTGACCTAGGATGTGATCTATTCTGGAGAATGTTCCATGGGCACTAGAGAAGAATGTGTATTCTGTTGCTTTGGGATGGAATGTTCTGAATATGTCTGTGAAGTCCATCTGGTCCAGTGTGTCATTTAAAGTCTTTATTTCCTTGTTGATCTTTTGCTTAGATGATGTGTCCATTTCAGTGAGGGGGGTGCTAAAGTCCCCCACTATTATTGTATTGTTGTCTATGTGTTTCTTTGCTTTTGTTATTAATTGCCTTATATAATTGGCTGCTCCCATGTTAGGGGCATAGATATTTACAATTGTTAGACCTTCTTGTTGGATAGACCCTTTAAGTAGGATATAGTGTCCTTCCTCATCTCTTATTACAGTCTTTGGTTTAAAATCTAATTTGTCTGATATAAGGATTGCCACCCCAGCTTTCTTTTGGTGTCCATTAGCATGGTAAATCGTTCTCCACCCCCTCACTTTCAATCTGGGGGTGTCTTGGGTCTAAAATGAGTCTCTGCAGACAGCATATTGATGGGTCTTGTTTTTTTATCCAATCTGATAGCCTGTGTCTTTTGATTGGGGCATTTATCCCATTTACATTCAGGGTAACTATTGAAAGATAGGAATTTAGTGCCATCGTATTGCCTGTAAGGTGACTGTTACTGTATATTGTCTGTGTTCCTTTCTGGTCTATGTTACTTTTAGGCTCTCTCTTTGCTTAGAGGACTCCTTTCAAGATTTCTTGTAGGGCTGGTTTTGTGTTTGCAAATTCCTTTAGTTTTTGTTTGTCCTGGAAGCTTTTTATCTCTCCTTCTATTTTCAATGACAGCCTAGCTGGATATAGTATTCTTGGCTGCATATTTTTTCTCATTTAGTGCTCTGAATATATCCTGCCAGTCCTTTCTGGCCTGCCAGGTCTCTGTGGATAGGTCTGTTGCCAATCTAATGTTTCTACCATTGTAGGTTACAGATCTCTTCTCCCGAGCTGCTTTCAGGATTTTCTCTTTGTCTCTGAGACTCATAAGTTTTACTATTAGATGTCAGGGAGTTGACTTATTTTTATTGATTTTGAGGGGGGTTCTCTGTGCCTCCTGGAATTTGATGCCTGTTTCCTTCACCAAATTAGGGAAGTTCTCTGCTATAATTTGCTCCAATATACCTTCTGCCCCCTCTCTCTTTCTTCTTCTTCTGGGATCCCAATTTTTCTAATGTTGTTTCGTCTTATGGTATCACTTATCTCTCGAATTCTGCCCTCGTGATCCAGTAGTTGTTTATCTCTCTTTTTCTCAGCTTCTTTATTTTCCATCATTTGGTATTCTATATCACTAATTGTCTCTTCTGCCTCATTTACCCTAGAAGTTAGAGCCTCCAGTTTTGATTGCACCTCATTAATAGTCTTTTTGATTTCAACTTGGTTGAATTTTAGTTCTTTTATTTCCCCAGAAAGGGTTTCTCTAATAACTTCCATGCTTTTTTCAAGCCCAGCTAGTATCTTTAAAATCATCATTCTGAACTCTAGTTCTGACATCTTACTAATGTCCATATTGATTAGGTCCCTGGCAGTCGGTACTGCCTCTTGTTCTTTTTGTTGAGGTGATTTTTTCCATCTTGTCATTTTGTCCAGAGGAGAATAGATGAATGAGAGAACAAAATGCTAACAGGGTAACAACGTCTCCAGAAAATAAACACTAAACAAATCAGAAAAGACCTGAAACTGGGGGAAAAGAAAGGGAAAGAAAGAAAAAAGAAAAAGAAAAAGATAAAAACAAACAAAAACAAAACAAAACAGAATATGATCAAATATGATCAGGCTGGCGCATAGATCAGTGCCACACAGTAGATTTTGGGCATATTTTGGTCTGTTAGAAGAAAGTGCCTCCCAAAATTTTAAAGAAAGAAAAACTTATATATGTACAAAAATTAGGGTTAATACAATGAAGGGATGGAATATGACTGTAAAGATGAAAATTATCAAAGATTTTATAAAAGGAGTTGATAAGAAATTGGTTGAAAAAAGAAAGAAGAGGATTTAAAAAAAACGGAGGGGAGAGAATGTGATCAGGCAGGAGACTAGGACAAAGTCATACACTAGAGATTTAGGGTATATTTTGTTCTGTTAGAAGAAACTGTATCCCAAAATTTTAAAGAGAGAACAACTTATATATATATACCGAAAATAAGGGTAACTACTATGAAGGGATAGAATATGACTCTAAAAATGAAAAATAAAAAAGATTTTTTGAAAAAGGGATTGATAAGATGTTGGTTGAAAAAGGGAAAAAGAAAAATTAAAAAACAAAAAAGACAGTTAAAAAAAATTTAACTTTGAAAGACTAAAGAATTATGGTAAAAAAGCCATGGTTTCTATGTGCATTATTCCCCTAGCACTGGAGTTCTGCTGTTCTCATTGATCGGTAAACTTGGTCTTGGCTGGCTATTCCCGTTGATCTTCTAGGGGAGGGGCCTGTTGCCGTGGTTCCCAAATGTCTTTGCGGGAGCCAGAATTGCCCCGCCCTTGCCCGGTCAGGGCTAAGTAATCTGCTCGGGTTTGCTCTCAGGAGCTTTTGTTCCCTGCAAGCTTTCCATACAGCTTTGGAGGACTAGAATGAAAATGGCGGCCTCCCAATCTCTGCCCTGGAGGAGCCGAGAACTCGGGGCTCTGCTCCTTAGTGCACCCCCAGAGAAAAGCAGTCAGTCATTCCTGTCTCCCCGGTCTCTGGCCACACTTCATGCTCACCCATCCTGTGACCGAGCGTTTCTATCTCTGGCACATGACCCCGGTGTGGAGTCTCCAAACCCAGCAGATTCCTGCGGTGCGCTCCCAAGCCACTTGTCCCGGGGGAGGAAGGGGAGTCTCCCCGGATCTGCCGCTTGTTGGGTCCCTGCTGGAAGAGCAGTGGCCCGACTGTGCCTGGGATCACGGTTTATGGCGACCCCAAGCTGAGAGCCCACTCCTCGGCTCCGTCTCTGCAGCCGGCTTCTCTGCTCTGATACCTGGGAGCTCTGCCGCACTCAGGGACCCCCGGTCTTTCTGTGACCCCAAGGGTCCTGAGACCACACTGTCCCAGTGGGGGTTCCACCCCCCGCTTAGCCACTGGAGCGACGTCCCTCAGCAGAGCAGACTTCTAAAAGTTCCGATTTTGTGCTTTGCTGCTCTATCACTTGCCAGAAATGGCCGAAAGAGGCTCCCTCCCCCTGTGGTCTATCTTCCCATATATCGCCTCGGATTCACTTCTCCACATGTCCTACCTTCCAGAAAGTGGTCGCTTTTCTGTTCAGAGAGTTGTTGCTATTCCTTTCTTCAATCTCCTGTTGAGTTTGTAGGTGTTCAGAATGGTTTGATCCCTATCGAGCTGAATTCCTGAGACCAGACAAAATCCAGGTCTCCTACTCCTCTGCCATCTTGCCCCTCCCACTAAAACTTTATATTATTGCAATTGAATGTGACTAGTTATTGCATCAAATCTCAATAATGATTTTAAATGTAAGATTCATTCTTCTCCCCTGACCTCTGTCCTTCTTCCTAGTCATGCTTCAGGGGGTCACCTCAAATGGGGAACTCAATTTGCTGGGTTTAGTATTTAACAAAGCGATTGAATGTGCATTAAATTCAGGCCTCTAGAGACCAGAGTTTATTCATCCTTTGCCAAACAGTAGCCTTTCCTTTTAAGGACAAAAAGCATACTAAATATTTCTTGGCCTTCCCACAGTGTGTGCAAGGTTACTCTCTGTGGAAATAAGATGTGAGTATAAGGACGTATATAATCCCCAAATGGGAGACTTTGAATTACAGAAGTGAGTTTTGATGGACAATATGTATATATTTTATAGGCCTTCAAAATATGACCTAGTCTGTATTCCTTATGCTTTCAGAATATGGGTTGGTTTCTAGAAATGCTGTATGCCATGAAATTTTCATGAAGGCAGCCGTACCATAAAGGGAGGCGTTCTGGGGGAGAAGAGAGAATTAGTTCCCATGGGCAGTTGATGTTGCCTGGTACTGTTCTCCCATAATGAAACATTGTTTGGAGAGCCAAGTATACTTATAAGTGAGGCAAGGATGTCTCTTATTAGCACTAGCAGCTGGAATCGACATGGTTTGGGAAGAATAACATCTCCTGAAACGAAAGTCGTATTGGTTCCTTCTAACGAACCATTAGAGTATTGTCAAATATGGTTTGCAGAGCAATGAAAATATGACCTTTCATGAAGGAAAGAGCTCTCCAAAGGCCCCTTTCTTTGACAACATCAGAATTCAGAGCTTAGTGACAGCATAGGAGCCTGCGTGGGTGGATGTGTCCTTTATGCTCTTCCCATGGAATACTGTCATGTGAAGGCATGATGGGAATTAGACAATAGAAGCCAGATGCAGCATGTCAGCTTCCAAGGGACTACTGGAGCCCAGAACTTAGTGTCTGCTGCACACGCCCGTGAAACGCTTGTCAAGTGCTATTTAGAGGCTTAATTGAATTGTCCACAGTAGAAGAACAGAATGAGTAACCCTTTACAAGAACCCATCTGCGGCCCCATGGCTGTCCATGATGAGCCATCTTCCTATGTCCATTGTCATCCACATCCACCCAAGCAAAGATGGGTTGACCAGAAGTAGATAAAATGAAGAATGGGAATTGGGGCCCCTTATCACTTCTCCCTATTTACTCATCATACCAACATAAGGAACCACTCCTCTGTGTGTTAATCCTTGGTATAAAATGTGCCCAAGCAATTTTAACCATGTTTGTGATTCAAATGAAGGCTGAGTTGAGATAGGCTATCTGTAACCATTCAAACTAGTCTAGAAGCCACTGGGCAAACAAGATATAAATAAATGTTTGTTAATGATTCCATACACACTTATTGACCACTAAATCACTGGACTGGAAGTCCTTTGAAAGCAAAACATGTCTCTTGTTTGATGTTGTATCCCTAGTACCTTGCATCAGGGCACCTTAATAAGTTCATTATGGGAGTGTTGGTTGAGTGAATAACATGTTCTTGTTATGTATCTGATACAAAAACAAGTAAATGAATTGCTATTCTCAAGGAAATCCCAATGTGTGTGTGTGTGGCGGGGAGGGGGAATGGTAACCAGCCTCATATAGTTAATATTATATCCATACTCTAAAAGATTATGGCTTGTAAATGGCAAACAATAGAAATAGAAAGGAGGAAGGCATTAATTCAGCACTGGGGAGTCGAGAGAGTACATGATGCCAAATTAGGAATGAGTTTGAAGGGTGAGTAGAAGTTCATCAGCGAGAGAAGGGGGGAAGGAGGCAGCTTTCCAGGCAGAGCATGGAAACCTGAGTGTGAATGGCTTGCTCAGGGAACCATGGTATGTTTGTCATAGCTCAAGCCTAAGATTTGCAAATGGGACTAGCTCCATCTTGAATAAAATTGCAGGATATAATCAGAATTTCAATTTTCCTAGGGCTTCATCCTTTTTATTCTGTAAGATTCCATCATATCATATTTAGGGAGAGCCCCGATTTAGGGAGCCAACTAGGGGCTATGGATGTAATTCAGACAAGACATGACCAGTGTCTGTAGTAGAGTATGGGAATTATTTGAGGGACGACGAAATTGCACCAAAAACCATTCTGGAAATAGAATTGATCAGACCATGTAACCTATGATTGATGATGTGAAGTAGAGGGAGGGGTCTAAGTTGACAGGACTTCCTTTTTTACCCTAGAATGTGTTTGCCCTTCATTTACCAGTATATCTATACCACCCCCAGAAACCCAGGTTAATTATGGTGAAAAGACCAGGGGACCAGAGTAACCAACAGCCAGTGGTTGACATTCCCACTCAGAGTTTGTCAAGAAAATACTGCTTACGGTTATGCCAAAGTCTTAGCCCAATTCAATATGTCCTATGAATGAGTGGAAGATTTTTAATGGGTCAAGAAGGATCTTACATAAAACAGGGCAAAAATAGTTCAAGTTTTGATTAGAGAATTAATTACAGAAGTCCTAGATAATTTTGACAGCCAGGGCATCTTTTCATCTAGAAGATGAATCAATATATTGTTGCAACAGCATACAACATATAATTTATCTAACTCTAGAAAGAAAGGAGATCTAGTTGTCCTAAAGAGTGTAGGATTAGATATGGTTCTTGCTAAGGAGGCTAGGAGTTGCACAATAGGACCCAATTTGTGGAATATGTGCAGCAGAACAAAGACAGCAAATAAAAAGTTACAAATCTGTTAGTAACACAAAGGCCATGCTCATAAGACACAAGAAAACTGTAAGAAAGTGAAAAATAAAACACTTAACTTGGTAAAATCTGGAAAACAATTGACTTACGATTGGATCATAGAGATATTTCTCATGGGAAAGGGGGACGGAGGTTGTGTCCTGAGGAAACACATCAGATTTCTTGAAAAGCGGACAAACACGTGCAAGTGTGTGTATATATGTATGTGTATTTATAATTTATAAATGCATATCCTAGAGTTATAATTTTTTTGGAATTTTAAATCACATTAAAGTAGAACATGTCATCTTTTTTGTTTATTCACATAAGACATCTTTCATTTTATTTCTGTTTTCCTTTAAATACTTACAGAAATTGGGATAAATGTGTATGGTTTAATTAGCATTACACGTGAGTATACGGTCTTGGTTTTTTGTCACATTAATAACCAGTTTTGTTCTGATAGTCTTCATGGGTTACAAGGATGCAAAGACCAGGGACTATTTTACATGTAGGGAAATATTTGGCTGTATAGTATTAAGAATTTAGGAATTGATTTTTAAATTCTGGTATTCCATATAATTTAGCTATGAAAAAGCATTATCATTATTAATTACCTTACTGTAATGAAAAACATACCTGCCAAAATATTTTGGAGAAGTTAAATTGCAATGATACCGGTTTTATCTTAAGATCACTGTGTTAATCAAGTGCAGTAAAATGTGATTTTTATAGCTGTTTAATATGTTTAAAGAGATCTAGGATACCTCATAGGACACCTTTTCAGAAGAAATCTTGAATTTCAGAAAGTTTGAAAATGTCATATAAATTGAGGGGGGAAATCATACAACCCCATAGACAAACTGACTAAATATACCAATTTATAAGGAGCAAATTTAATTTTTAGAAATGCAAGAGCAAAGATATTACCTAATTAAAGCGTGAGACAGAGCTCACCTAACTCTTGAGAAGCAGTGTCTAAAGCAGGGTTCTTACTCTGGGCTGGAGAAGGGTCTACAGGGGAATTTTGAGCCCTTTAAATTATATGCAAATTTTGTGTTCTTGTGTTAGAAAAAGGTCAGACCTAGATGGATGGTACAGTATTTATTCAGGGCGCCTGGGTGGCTCAATCGGTTAAGCATCTGCCTTCGGCTCTGGTCATGATCTCAGGGTCCTGGGATCGAGCTCCACGTCGGGCTCTCTGCTCAGCGGGGAGCCTGCTTCTCCCTCTCCCTCTCTCTTTTCCCCTTCCCCTGCTCATGCTCTCTCTCTCTCTCTCTTTTTCTCTCTCAAATAAATAAATAAAATCTTTAAAAAATAATAAAGTATTTATTCAGTATATGTTTTCTTTCTGGCTCTGTCTCCCCATCACCTAAGACTGAGTTCAAAATACACTAGAATTCAGTTGTTGAATTAGTGAATGGAATGTCTAAAATTGGGAATTATAGAAATAGAGTCCAACTTTATAAGAAATAGAATTATCTCATTAATTAAAGAAGATATTAAGCAACCAGGGGATGTGATTTAGGGACTGGAAGATTTGCAGGGCACCAGATAAGAACGAAAGCCACAGGGTGTTTTAAATAACGCATGTATTGTAAGTTTACAACTTGGTGAATTTTCATGGACTGTGAACTTGCACACGCAGTCACCACTCAGATGGGCCAGCGGAACATCCCTGTCTACCCAGACCCTTCCTCATGCTCACTCCTTGTCACTAACCCCTCCCTCCACACAGGTAACCTCAAAATTGACACTGGCAGTGACTTTTGTTTGCTTCTCACTCTGCATACAAAGATGGCATCGTACAGTGTGTTCTCTCTGTGTCTGTCTTCTTCCCCACGGCCCTAAGTTTGTGAGATTTCTTCCATGTCACTGCTGATGACAGCAACTTCCTTGATTCCGTTACTGTACCCTAGCCTCTTGGGTTAATTATACCGCCACGTATTTATCCCTTCTGCTGCTGTTCGGCATTTGCGTTATTTCCCTGCTTTTCTCTATTACAAATGACGCTTCTCTCAATATTCTTTCTTTGTTGATTTCTTTTTTTTTTTGTTAAAGTGGACTTCACATAGCATAAAATTAACCATTTGAAAGTGTACAATCCGGTAGCATTTTGTACATTCACAAGAGTGCGCAACCATCACCGCCTTTTAGTTCTAAAACATTTTCATTGCCCCAGACGTTCAGAATATCCTCCCGTGTCTTTTCGGTAGTGGTATGCATGCATTTCTGTACATTTCTGCACGATGCACATGGAAGTGTAATTGCTGGTCATAGCTGTGGATGGTAATCATAAAATTGCCATATAGCGTAGTTATTTGGGCTTAAAAATAATATTTTCATTATAGACAATTTGGAAATCTCATAAAGTCATAAGGTAAAGACTAAAAATCATCTGTAACACTCCCATCCAGAGAGAGCCACTAATACTATTTTGGGGTGTCCTAGCTAGTTTTTTATGTGCACATTTCACTTACTGCTTTTAAACCATTTCCTTTTACTTCATAGTGAATTTTGTTTTATAGCTATTCCTTTAGAAAATATTTTTGATGGTTGAGTAGTTATACCATTACTTCTAGGTCAATTTTACACTTTCTCTGAAATATCAATGATGTGAATCAATGTGCATTTATCTTTGTGGGTATATGTTGCTAGTTGTTTTCTTAGAATGGCTTCATAGAGATGGAGACGCTGGGACTGAGTATCGCCAGACTTAAGGTATTTGGTATTTATTTCCACACTGCCCACTAGAAGGGTATATCAGTTTGTGTCTCCTATTAACAATGTATGGAACCTATGAATCACCGTTTCCCCACCTGGACTATGCTGGTGTGCTAATAATAATTCTTCGGCAGTTCGGCTAGCATAGGTCATAGTGGGAATTATGTGTGTCCTAAAATACACCAGCCAGACTGTTTACACAGAAATGCATCACTTTCCTGGAGTAGAGATGAAAACAGGAAGTTTAAAAAGTATTAGAACAGTTCAGAAGAAATATCATGGGGAACTATAGGCAGTGTAAATGTTTGTCAGCCTAGAGGTGAATGGAATGTTCTAGAATTGTCTCCTATGCCCCCATTCTCATCTCAAACATTTACTAGCATTTTACTATTGATGCCAGTATTCATGCTGTGCCTATAGCTCATTAGGTATTATTGAAAAAAGAACACACCATCCCTGCCTCAAAGAGTGTACAGTTTAGTAGGGAGACCTTACTTTAAGCCCACAAAAGGGTTAAACAATATTATAGCAAATAGAAAAGAGTTCAGGACCATAATAGTCACATTTTCATGAGGCATTCTACGATCATAATCACATGAGTTTCCAAGGCAGATGACTCTCATGACAAAGGAGGAAAAATGCGATCAGACCTGACAGGAAGGAAGGATTGGATCAGTCCAACAAAGTGGGGGAAGTATTCTAGAAGTCTTGGAAAATGTGAATACAATTCCAAAGGAGAAAAACTCAAGACATTTTTTTCAGCTTTACTGATGTATAATTGACAAATAAAATTGTAAGATATTTAACGTATACAATGTCACGATTTGGTGCATGTATACGTACATTGTGAAAGCATTACCTCCTTCCTAGTTAAGTAACACATGAACCACCTCAAATATATTCCCTCCTTCCTCCCTCCCTCCCTCCCTTTTTTTTTGAGAACAGTTGTTTTACTCTCTTAGCAGACTTCCATTATACAGCTGTAGTCACCATGTTCTGTATTTGCTTCTCAGACCTTATTCATTTCATACCTGAAAGTTTGTACTCTTTTACCAAGCTCTCCCTCTTTCTATCCCTCAGCTCCTCGCAACCACTTTTCTACTCTCTGTTCCTATGAGTTCAACCTTTATTTTTTTGTCTTTTTAGAATCCACATATAAGTGAGATCATGCAGTATTTGTCTTTCTCTGTCTGGGTTCTCTCACTTAGCATAATGCCCTCAGGGTCCATCCATGTTGCCCCAAAAGGCGAGATTGCCTTCTTTTTTTAAGGTTGAATAAACCAAGAACTTTGGAAAAGTGCAATTAAACCTTTGTTCCCTTAGATCTAAGGATTGACTTTTTTTTTTAAAGATTATTTTCTTATTGGAGAGAGAGAGAGAGCTCACAAGAGCATGAGCAAGGGGAGGGGCAGAGAGAGAAGGAGAAACAGACTCCCCACTGAGCAGGGAGCCCGATGTGGGACTCGATCCCAGGGCCCTGAGATCATGACCTGAGCCAAAGACAGAAGCTTAACCGACTGAGCCACCCAGGCACCCCAGGATTGACTTCTTTTAAGATCTAAATTCTGGGATTTGAAGAAAGGGTTAGGAAGAGAAGTAACACATTGAAGTTAAGTGGTTAGGAGCAATAATCTTGGTGCACATTAGTTTATGAGATTGCTTTTCTCCTGCTTTTTGCCAGATTTCAGGTAATGGTGAGAAGGAAAATTTAAGGAAAAAGAGAGATGGGATGCAAAGGGAAGGAAACTTGGAAGCATAGTGTGGCTAGGTGATTGCAAGGCTAGATACAATGGATATAAAATGAGCCATCCAGAGAAGTTAACGTTCAAAGGTCAGGAAAAACAGAAATAATAATGCAAAGACAAGGAGCACCTGGGTGGCTCAGTCCGTTAAGTGTCTACCTTTGGCTCACGTCATGATTCCAGTACCCTGGGATGGAGCCCCCCACATAGGGCGCATAGGGCTTCTTGCTCAGCGGGGAGTCTGTTTCTCCTTCTCCCTCTGCCCCTCCCCCATTCCCCATTCCCCTACTCCCCCACCCCCCACCCCCAGCTTGTGCTCTCTCTCTCTCAAATAAATAATAAAATCTTAGAAAAAGCAATAATGCAAAGACAAAAGTATACCTTTTACTGATTTAATAATTTTGCCTTGTGCTTACCGTGATCATCACCATGATTGCCCCTGAAATGGGTAAAGGTTCCCCATTGAAGAGAACAGACGGAAGGTACTATGCCATATATTAATAGGTCTTTGCAAATTTGCATGTGCACACCTGTTAAGGAAATTATGGTAGAGTATCATCTACATTTGCATGTGTATGGCGACTAAGTAACTTATGAAAATGCATCAGAGAACAGGTACCAGAGAGTTCAAAACACTACTTCTCCCCTCAAAAAGCTTTATTGGTCATCTTTAGGGCACCAACTATTTATTCGGAAAAATAAATAAAAGAGAGAAAAGTGTTACACATTTATCCTGCCTTTCCTGCCTGGATTGTACTTCATAATAACCAGGTAGTCCATGATGGAAAGTTATTCTTTGCAGAGAATCACATGAATAAATGAAGAAAGAATAGTAGAATTAGAATGTCTTGCTTTGCCACCCCTAATGATATCATACATCAAGACAATGAACATTGGTGGCTGCTGAAACCTTCAGGTGAGAGATCAGTGGGGCACTTTCATGGTTTCATCAGTGTCCCCTCAGGACAGCAGGTCAATCTTATCAATATTCCATGAGCCCCCTGCTGGGATGCAGCCAGGAGTACCTAGCACCCCCAAGGAAATATTCTTGCCAGAAAATTAATCTAATCAAGTTTCTGGAGCTAATCAGCACTTTTTATACAAATACATGCAATAAGGAGCATGTTAAAAATTACTGCAAGGGGCGCCTGGGTGGTTCAGTCGGTGAAGCGTCTGCCTTCGGCTTAGGTCATGATGCCAAAGTCCCGGATTGATTCCCACATTGGGCTCTTTGCTCAGCGGGGAGTCTGCTTCTCCCTCAGCCCCTCACCCACCTCGTGCTCTCTCACATGTGTCCTCTCTCACTCAAATAAATAAAATGTAAAAAAATAAATAAAAATAAAAATTACTGCAAGAATATCAACCTTCAACACCTAGAATGTGGGACACTTTGTAGGAAAAATAACTCTGATTCTTAAGGAAATAAATGACACAGGAAAGAATAAGGCTGGGGGAGCTCTCATAGATGGAAAGAAAGGCAGGATCAATCATAGGAATCCTGATTCAAGGACATTAGCTGCAAAAATGTCATCTCTTTGCAGAAAGTCAAGGAAAAATGAACATGACTGGTATTAAATGATACCATGGAGTAGCTATTAATTTTATTTGGTGTGATATTTGTATTGTGGTTAAGTTTCGTAAAACCCTTATTTATTAGAGATACGTAGTGAAGAAGTTCCAGGTGAATGATGACGTCTTGAGCAACTGTTCCATTTGACCTGGGAATGAGTGGATTTCTGAGATACGGGGCTTTCAGCGCTAATATCGGGACCGTCCAGAGCAAACAGGGACAGTGGGTCACTTGCTGTCTAAGAGTTGTTTTAAAATATTTCACCAAAGGAAAAATACATGGGTGGGGCCTAGGAAAATGCTGATGGTAGAACTGAGCAATGACTACCTAGCAGATTATCACCATAGTCTGTCTATTTGGGGCTATGTTGGACAATTTCTGTTATAATAAAAAGTAATAAAAAAATAATAAAATGACTTCCACTTTTAATAATGTTTTGGAATTTGAAGGGTGTGTTTTCTCTCTTTTCATTTGTCTGGGGAATCAAGGAGTCAAAATGAGAAGGAATCCAGGTATGGTGAAAGCCACTCGGGGCGCCTGGGTGGCTCAGTCGTTAAGCGTCTGCCTTCGGCTCGGGTCATGATCTCAGGGTCCTGGGATCGAGCCCCGCATCAGGCTCCCTGCTCAGTGGGGAGCCTGCTTCTCCCTCTGCCTGATGCTCCCCCTGCTTGTGTGCATGCTCTCTCTCTCTCTCTCGTTCTCTCTCTCTCTGACAAATAAATAAAATATTAAAAAAAAAAAAAAGCCACTCAAAGTTTGTGTTACGGTGACAACTTTTGGCAGAGAAGCCTAAAACTGGGGCGATTTCCTCCTAGCCTAATCCTCTGTATTCAAACCCACTGAACACGCCACGCAGAGGACATGTTTACCAGCTAGACGGCAGCAAGCTCAAGAGAGAATTTATTTTCAGAGACCATTATTTGCATGTGAGACTTGGTGTGAGCGCTTATTGGAAATGTAGGGCCGATGTGCTGATAACAGCATCTTTCCCGAAGGAGCGGTATCAACGGCAATTTAATTCTGTGGTGCTAAACCTGAAGGAGGCAGCAAACGGATATTTCTGAGGTACTGAATTGGATCTTTTGAGTTCAAATGGCAATTTAATGGCAGAGGGCAAATTTGGAAAGGAAACAGAGAGCCCTGTCACAGAGCCTGCTGTTTGACCAAGTGTTTTGATTATACATCCCGAAAGAGGGGACCCAATGCCAGGGTACCTGTGTAATGTTAAAGAGGTAACATACAACTGTGGCAGAAGATGACAGTCAGCCCCAGTCTCTCCACTTTCTCATTGGATAGAAGTTGACGCTGAATCGGTTTCAAACAATCCTTTAGGCTGACTTCCTTCAATACAGAGAGTGTGAGAAAAGCAAAAGGAAACAAAGCAACGAGACCTGAAAATGGCAGAAGCAAGGCGGAGGAAGTCTGGAGGAGAGCCCACAGCCTGCTCCCCGTGGGGTCCCGAACGGGAGGCCTGTCCACGCCCTGTGTCCACAGACCTGCGTCATCCAAGGGCCTTCTGCACCCAGGCAGGCTTGTGAGAGGGCTCAGATGGGGCTCTCCAGGCCCCCGACGGCTGCAGGCCAGTATTCTTGGAATTCGGCCATTCCAGCTTGCTCGGTGGCTGTGCGTGTTTAGAGGCGCAGGAGAGATCGTGGATATAAAATTGTTCTCCCAAAAAGGTGTGATTTGCTGATATTCCATTTGACGGGGCAGCAAAGTATAGAAAGAACAGGCTCCAAAGCTGGAAAATCCTTAATTTCCTTATGGCCAGCCTATTTGTGGAAGGACTCACACACTACATACCCATTTTAAAGAGGATCCTAATTAACCAGCACTAACAGCTAGAGTAATCATTGGTGGTGGTTACTGTTTTAATGAGCCCCCTCTATGTGATACATGGTCCAGTAAGACACTCTCACTGGCTCTTCCGTTCTTGAGAGCTTGGAAGGTGAACTTATATCTGTTTTTAGAGAAGAACAGACTAAATGAGGCACTGAGAGATTTTTTTTTAAACGCCTACAAAATTCACACAACTTGGAAAGAGCAGCTCAGGAGTTCTGGCTGGCTTCACAGATATAGACCTTTTCAGGTAAACTCTGACGTCCGCAGAGTAGTATACAGTTTTTTGTTCTGCACGATCAGTTATAGAATATGTGGTCCTTTCTTAGATGCATGTGTAGTTTTCATGGAATATATAAATGACTGCAAATAGGCATCTTCACGTTAGTCATCTACATCAGTTTATTGGGCTCAGGTAAAATTACATAGTTTGTTATTTAAAGGGAAAAATAAGCCGTAATATGCTGATAGTATATGCTGGTTTGGCCATTTTACATTTAATTTTTTTCTTCATTTTTTCCTTTTGACTCTCTGTCAATGTAAACATAGGCAATCTACCTATATGGTGCTGCCTTAATAAATAGGGAAAAAATTAAGAATTGTGCACAACTTTTAAAGTGAACTATATAGGGAAAATGAGTTACGTATCTAAAGTAGAGACAGAATTTCCTGATTTAAACATCTATACCTGTTGTCCCTACTGATTTTAAAGTCCCCCACTCCACGTTGGTCACTATAGAAACACCAGTTTTCCTTCTGCTTGGGGCTATCTGGGAATTAAAGGATAGAGAGAGTGCCATCTTGTGTTGCCTTTCTTAAACGTTATTCAGCTGCCCTCGAGAAAAATTGAAATAAATCTTCAAATTTCCAGCCCTTGGGTTTCATTAAGTAGGGAAGGCTCTTAGTCTCAGATAAATGCCTTCCTCTGTTCTTCAAAGGAAGAGGATTATAAATATATTTTAAATTCATTTAATGAATATTTAAATTAAAAATCCAAGAAACATCTGCATGATCATTTCTCTTCATGCAGAAGAATTACTCTTTAAATCTGGCAACGCAGGATTTTTTCACCTTGATCTCATTGCATCGAAATATTATTTAGTTACCCCAGTAACTTGGGAATTCTTATTTAAAAGCTTTCAGTGCTATGGACTAGTATATTTGGATTTGAAAAGTTGCTGTTCAAAATGCTTTGGGGGGCTGTGAGAGTAGAAAAGACATGAGGACCTGGAACGAACGGGAAGGGATTTATCTCTGCCCAACTGTCTGGAGCCCCATATGGTGTCAGGGAATTGGGTCAGCCCTGTACGCTGGTGGTCTTCAGACATTTTTGCTTGAATATTCCCAAGAGAATCTTGCCGACGTCTACAACTTGTAGCACACTTCAGTTACTCATAAAATTTTACATCATCATTTTAACTAGATGTAAAGGGTGAAATTTCGAGCACGTTGTAGAAATAAGCATCTGAGCCCAAAACTGTAACGCATCACTCTTTTAAACGGGTCTGATAGAATCTAATTACCACAGAAATTTGATACCTATTATAATGAATTAAAAACCCTGAAAAAGCTCTTCTTTAATGGGGTAATTTTTTTAAAGATTTTATTTGTTTATTTGAGAGAGAGAGAGAGAGAGAGAGTGCACAAGCAGGGGGGAGGGGCAGAAGGAGAGGGAGAAGCAGACTCACCACTGATCAGGGAGCCCGATGCGGGACTCGGTCCCAGGACCCTGAGATCATGACCTGGCCCAAAGGCAGATGCTTAGGGGCGCCTGGGTGGCTCAGTCAGTTAAACGTCTGCCTTCGGCTCAGGTCATGATCCCAGGGTCCTGGCCTCGGGCTCCGTGCTCCGCGGGAAGCCTGCTTCTCCCTCTCCCACTCCCCATGCTTGTGTTCCCTCTCTCTCTGTGTCTCTCTCTGTCAAATAAATGAATAAAATCTTTAAAAAAAAAAAAGGCAGATGCTTAACTGACTGAGCCACCCAGGTGCACCTGCTAGGGAAATTTTACATCATTTATTTTCCTCCTTGAATTTTAGTTTTTATTCACTTTCCTCAGAGAATTTTACCTTAAAGTAATATCCAATGCTTGAAAATCTCTTATTGATAACTTATTTTACTTTCTGCCATAATCTGTGTCCCCCCCAGAATTCGTATGTTGAGATGTTAACCCCCAAAGTGATGCTATTCAGAGGTGGGATTTGGGGAAGTGATTAGGTCACAAGGATGAAGCCTTCATCAATGGGATGAGGACTTCTAAAAGAAGACTTATAAAAGAGGTCCAGAGGGTGTTTGGGGGTCTCAGTCGGTTAAGTGTCTGCCTTTGGCTCAGGTCATGAGCCCAGGATCCTGGGATCGAGTCCTACATCGGGCTCCCTGCTCATCGGGGAGTCTGTTTCTTCCCTCTGTGCTCTCTCTCTCTCTCAAATAAATAAAATCTTTTAAATAAATAAATAAATAAATAAATAAATAAATAAATAAATAAATAAAAGAGGCCCAGAGAGCTACCTGTCCCTCTACCATGTGAGGACACAGCTAGGAACCAGGACTACCATGCCAGACTACCATGCTGGCGGTCTGAGCTGGGACTTGCAGTTCCAGAACTGTGAGAAATAAATTTCCATTGTTTATCAGCTATCCAGCCTCTGGTATTTTGTTATAGCAGCCGAAACCGACTAAGACAGTTATCTGAAACAAAACTGTATAAATCATTTTAAATATTACTTTAACAACATGTCTTGTAACCATAAGATTCTGAGAGTTTTAAAAATTTCCTCTAGCTTGCATTATGATGCCATTTTAAAATTTTTTTTATTTTTTTTTTAAATATTTTATTTATTTATTTGAGAGAGAGAGTGAGAGAGAGAAAGAGCACAAGAGGGGGGAGCGGGTGAGGGAGAAGCAGACTCCCTGCCGAGCAGGGAGCCCGATGCGGGACTCGATCCCGGGACTCCAGGATCATGACCTGAGCCGAAGGCAGTTGCTTAACCAACTGAGCCACCCAGGTGCCCTATGATGCCATTTGTTAGTGTTACATAATTAAAGCAACATAAATGGGCACTGTTTAATTAAAACATAATTTAAAACACTAAAATGCAAATGTCAATAGTTGTTAAGTAAAATTTATTTAAATGAATCTCTTAATAAGTGGAGTTTATTTTTTCCTGACCTAAATTTCTTTGTATATCCATGTATAAGGGTTTCTCAGCGTTCATACTGTCTACCCTTGGGGCCAGATAATTCATCGCAGGGGAGCTGCTCTATGCGTTGGGGATTTTTTTAGCAGCATCTCTGGCCTCTTTCCACTAGATGGCAGTAGTACATCCGCGCTTGTAACATCCCAAACTGCCACTAGAGATTGCCAGATCTCCCCCGGGGAGTATGCCGCGACCAAGAACCCCTGCTGACTATTCAATTATGTCATCCTTCAATTCTGTGAAAACAAACAGCTGGAAACACTGATTTTCAAAAGGATTATTACCCATGACTATAATTATTCATTTTCTCAAATTCTCATCATTAAACCAAAAGCAGTTATAACAGGACTTGTAAAATCGTCATTAATTTTACCTGTTTTTTTCCTTAGAGGTGCTCTTTTAACCTCAATAAATACAGAATTGAGAACAATCTTTATTGTTGAATTATAATAAATCTTTCCAAATGCTACATTTTTTTTTTAAATAAAAATGTGCCTTAATATGTTCTTGTCAAAACCTTGGATCATGTATAAGGCTTTCTGAGCAAATGGAAATTTCCACCATGTAATGTAATTAGCAAATCAGTCCTCTTTTCAAAGTAATCAACCATATCCAACTTCCTTTCTGTCAAAACAGTCAAACGAAATACTTCAATTCAAATAAATGAGTTAATATGTGTTTCAAAGAACATCATAAGACCTACTAAGGAATAAATTACCATAGACATTTGTAAGACTGATTACCAAAAGTGGTGAAGAGCTAATATAATGAATTTATCCATTTTTATTATAGGTTATATAAACAAAAATAAATCTATATCCTGTTACTCATTATTTAACTTGCAGTAATGCAATGTGATGTGTTGTATAAAATTGCTAGTTCTTATTAAGCAAGGGATATGATAAATGACATAATATTCTTTTAGTAAATATATGTGCTGGTGTTAGGCTTTTGGGAATAATTAAGAACAGTCTATAAAAATTCAGACATAACTCCATTAATTCCATTAGACATCATGGTCTTATTTTCCTCTTTATTTAATAAGAGAGAAAAGATACAAAACTAAAAATTAATCATTCCAGCAACCTGTATGTTTTATGTCTTATTAATGAAAAGTAGAATAGAAGATGAAATATAGTGGGATTGACTGTAATTTAAGTAAATCCAGTGTCCCTTGTTTTGGTAAAGTAGGTTTCCATTGTTACTGGATAACACATCAAATCCCAAAGAAATCCCATAGAATTTTTTTTATTCTGCAGGTATTAATTCAAAGTAATGTGAAAATTTGGTAGACCCAGACGCCTGTGAATTGTATTTAATAAAGTCAGGATTACTAATATGTATTGATTCAGCTGCTTGAAGATGTTCTTCTTTTCCAACTCATGACACCACTGGACTGTGTCTTTGAGACTTTCTGAAAAGAATTGTTTGCATTGCGGTACCTGGGAAAAATAACTTTTCTCATTCAACATTTAAAAATTCTCCCTTTGCTTTATTACCAGACTTTCTGGAAAGGCCATTTCTAGCCTTGCCTCTGCCCTAAATGGGGGCAGAGTATGATCAGAGCCCAGATTGTAATGTCTCGCTTTCCAATCAATTAACATTTTATATTCACTTCCAATGTCTAAAATTTGTTGAAATCTCCTCTGCTACTGTCTCTTCCCCATCCTGTTCGTCATTATGGGTGAATACCTTGATTTCAAGGCCCTCATGAAAGAGATGTGTGTGGTTAATCCATCGTGGATAAGCAGACCTCTCCATCTTTCCAGCCCTCAAAATTTAGATCTGATTTAACAAGCTGGTTGATTTCATTACTAACGAAGTCCTCTTCACCTCACTTACAATGGAGAGTTTGAGTTTTTAGAGTATCACAAAACAAGGCTTTTCTGTTTCCTGTGTATTCTATTAGAGTAGATTGACAGCATGTAGTAATTCTTGCAATTCCAGCTAGCCTCCTGTTTCCGTAGTTTTACTGGGACACAGTCACACCCATTCCTCTCTGTGCTTTGTATGGCTGCTTTGGAGCTACGAAGGCAGTATTTGGTAGGTGTGATGGAGACTCTTCGACCACAAGGCTGAAAAGATTTACCATCAGCCTCTTCACAAAACATACTTGCTGGCCACTGCCTTACATTTGTACGTGCTGCTGCTTGCTGGCTGGCTTAGTCTGTGCCAAGCTGGACTAGTTCTACGTAGGAGATTTCAGATGCTACCCCTGTGGCTTTGGAGGATGTTTCTGACTC
Organism: Neomonachus schauinslandi; assembly: GCF_002201575.2. NCBI lineage: Eukaryota > Metazoa > Chordata > Mammalia > Carnivora > Phocidae > Neomonachus > Neomonachus schauinslandi. The sequence continues at coordinate 120,900,902 of NC_058419.1, forward strand.
TAATATGTTTCCCATGCTTTATTCTAGCCATATACGTTCACATGTGTCTGGCATATGCAAGCGAGTCTTTCATTTTGCAGCCGATCAAAGATTTGCTTTGATCAAGGGGATTTTCCACCCAAGTCTTCCTTGAGTTAACAACCAATAGCACTATTGACTTGTATCCTATTTGTATTTTGTTATTTATATGATTCATGAATGGAAAGAAATATTCGTTCATTGTCTTCTAATGCTTGATCTTTTAAGGACATGGACAACTTGTACTTAGGGCTAACCTTGCCAGATTCGGCACATAAAAATACAGGATGCCTGCTTGAAGTTGAATATCAGATAAACACCAGATAATTTTTTGGTAAAAGTATGTTTCATGAAATATATAATTCAGGTTTCATGGAGTGTCTTGTGTTTTGTCTGGCACTCCCATTTTTGGTTTAAATTTATAGCATAATGTTCACTATACTTCAATATATTATATATATTACATATTATACTTCGATAATGCCCCACTCATAAAAATCATATATTCTATAAATCCTGCTTGGAAATATTTTGCATGGGGCTCTGCCTAGCAACCTTACTTGATGTTTATATCTAAGACTATTCATTTGGTAAATATCTAATTAAACTTGTTAAGTACAGGGGAAATAAGCCTTAGTTGGTCACCGGTGTTTACACTGCATTCCTTGAAAGCAGACTTTGATGTTTCAGTGGTGGGGTGAGCTCGTAACAGAAGGTTCCGGATGATATTGAGATGATCCAGAAGAGCATAAGCTCATCACTGATTCTTCTCTCTTCCACTTTGTCAGCCCCTCCAGCTACCTGCTCTTCCAGCATGGGGGACTTATTTGTCTTTCATAAGCTGCATGAGACACCCTCATTTTTATACTGAATATATGACTTCCACAAATTATAGGTTTTGGTTTTACATATTGTCCTTAGAATCAAAATAAAGGATTATGGATATTTGTAATTACAGTTATCCATGGAATCAGCTCAATAATGGAGGGTTGTGTTGGTTTCATTGAGACTCTGTTTTGTTTATATTGGAATAATTCTGTGACATAATAATGTATCAAATAGGATGCTCTAGAGGGTGACTTTAGGGAACTTAGGCCAAATGCTCTCCCAAGGGCTTACATGCAGTTTTAATAATATTCAGCTAAACACATAATCAGATGTTTCTCATACATTTTCAAAAGCCCCATATGGTTTGAAATGCCTGCCAGATTTCTCTGTTTTGATAAACAGAATGACATTTATTTAAACAGTTCTGAAAAATATCTTCGTTCTCTATGCTCAGGAGAGTTAATGAAGTCCCTGTTTTAAGCAATGAAATGCCACATAGCCTGGACCTATCCTAGTGATGATTCTGATTTTATCTCTCAGATGTCATTCTGGAGAGACCCAAAGTATACTACTCTTTAAAAATGTAAGGGTTTTAAACTGAGAATGGTTGATAGCAAGTGTCTGTGACCTCAGTGAACTGGTTCGCATTGATTTTTTAAAAAGTGATTTGTTACCTGTTGCCCAAGAAACGTGGTATGCTCTAAAGAGGTTGTTAGTTTTACCACATGGCATCCGATATATTTATCATAAATTCCAATTAATACAAGTCCAAACAGAGTGACTGGGATAAATTGAACAGGAAAATGAACCTTTAGACATTGTTAGGTTATGTTGACATGTTTTCTACACTGGCCCTATGGGTCATTGCACCTCGTTATTTAGATAGCAAGGAACTTTAATGGAACTGAAAGTCACTGTCCTTGAAAAATGGGCTGTTTTTGTTTTGTTTGGCATTTTCCTTGTCAACCTTCCCCATCTTTGAGGTTTGCTTTGACAGCTCTGAAGTTTGGGTTCTGTACAGTAATATACACAAAGTAAGGAAGTAATTAGGTTGTGTGATACGTTTTCATCCTGAAAACCACAGCTTCAAACTATTCCTCTGGTTTTCGCCTGTCCTTGCCTGCTGACGGCCAGTTACCCAGACCTTGGGAGCAAAGGGGAAGGGGACTGCCCATGCTGGCACCAACAGGTCTGCTTCTTCTACCGTCCCCCATTAGGAATTGTGTGGTTTTAGATGAAGTTCAGCTGTACAAAAGCAATTTCCCAATGCTGTCAATACAGTACAAAAAAAAAAAAAGGCTTTTGATTTCAAACCAAGCACCGAATACTTAGAACTGTGTATTGTTGCCAACTATGGAAGGGAGTCTACACTTCATTTACTCTCTAAGAAACATGGGCAAGAAATACCGTGGTATCAGAATGTCCAGGATTTGGAAACTGTGGATTCATCCTGCTGAGGCCGAGGGTGATCCAGAGAATAAGCTCTGGTCGGCCCCTCACAGAATGTACGTCCATGTTGAGTTACTGTGGGAAGAGTTTCCAAGGTTCTCAAAGTGTGTCCTCTATTCTTTGTGGCTTCACTTTTGTAAAATTCAGGGCTTCATTTCGGGATTTGGCTCCCATATTTTCCTTATATCTATCTGTATTACTTCTTTGAATGATAACGTTTAAATCATGCTACTGAGTCCTTACGAGAAGCGTCATCATAATAATAATACTTATTTTCCTGATACCAATACTTATTTAGGCTTATACTAATCCGCTCGCTACCTTTTTTATAACTCTTAAGGATTTTGCTGGAACTTTCCTTATCAGTACTCAAAATATCTTTTCAAAAGGATCATGGTATATTTTGATACAAAGAGCCTGCATTAGGTAGTTCTTGTTAATTACTAAAATTAATACTCATCTCATCAAGATGATTTCTGCATTCATACGATGAAGGAAGTTTCAAAAATAGACCTAACTGTATTTTCAAAAAACTACGGCAAGGCCATCTGCTAACAGAGATTGAAATTTTCTATTTTAAAACTACAGAACAAAATACCATTTTTTTAATCTGAGATTTTCTAGGACATTAAGGGGAGAGGAGAGTGTGTCGATATTCATTGCATTAAAGGAACTGCAGATATTGGAGCTAGAAATTTCTAATGGAAAGATTTGATATCTGACTCAAATACTCCACTGTTAGCAAATCAGAGACCTGCATCTGGGATCAGGTGGGGTGAGCTTTCTGCTTTCCCTTGGGATGAACAGCCAGAAAGGGCTTTCAGGTGATGCCTATTAATCAGTGTGGGGGGGGGGCCCCCCTCCCCCGCCCCGAGTCTGACAGGTGCACCATTTTTACTTGCATGGCCTTTGTTTGCTTCAGTTCCCTGGCTCCTGAAAAGGCATGATGCTGTTGGGGAGAAATTCATAAGTGAGCTTACATTTAAAGTAAGAATGTTGGGCGCCTGGGTGGCTCAGTCGTTAAGCGTCTGCCTTCGGCTCAGGTCATGATCCCAGGGTCCTGGGATCGAGTCCCACATCGGGCTCCCTGCTCTGCGGGAAGCCTGCTTCTCCCTCTCCCGCTCCCCCTGCTTGTGTTCCTGCTCTCGCTATGTCTCTCTCTGTGAAATAAATAAATAAAATCTTTTAAAAAAAAATAAAAAAAAAATAAAGTAAGAATGTTGCTTGTCCAGATTTTGTAGAATTTAAAAAAAATAATTTTTAGTAATTTCATAAGAAGAGAAGATTAGATCTGTAGAAAAAGGAGCCTTTATTATGCAAACACAACTCTCAGAAACAAATGAAAAAGTAACAATGTGAAATAAAGTTAAGGAAAAAGGTAGTAAATCATTCCAATAATCTCCACATACAAACACATTATTATTTTTTTTAAAGATTTATTTATTTATTTTAAAGAGAGAGCATAGGGAGGAATGGCAGAGGGCCAGGGAGAGGGAGAGAGAGAAATCTGAAGCAGACTCCGTGCTGAGCTGGGAGCCTGTTGGGGGCTCGATCTCACGACCCTGAGATCATGACCTGAGGAGAAACCAAGAGTCGGACACTCAACCAATTGCGCCACCCAGGTGCCCCACGAGCACATTATTTTTTATACTAAAACATCTGACTACATCGCTAAATTCAAAATACCTGAATATGTTGCACAGAAAAATATTTTGCAAATCTTATGAAAATGAAGCCGAATGGAATTTTCTGCTCACATTTTTTAATTTATCTTTGTGACAAATTTTTGTTTTGTAATGTAAATAACAGATCCGTTGTTCATGTTGTCAAAGGCACTTGACTTTTCAGAAATCTTCCCAACACTAATGAGATAGTGCATGGGCTTTTCCTATTCTTTACCAAAGACTGGGCTTACTTTATGCCTGAAAACACTGAAACACAGCTCCAGCAGGTATGAATGTGAAAGACATATAATGAGTTAACACTCCTTGTATTTTCCAGTAAATCTTTCCAAACCAGAATATATATACATATATATTTATAAGCAGAATTGAATTTTAAAACAAGCAAGCACAGAGGAGAAATAAATAAAAGTACATGGATATTTTATTACCTCTTAAAATACCCTTACTTGAAAAGACCATCGTTCTGTGGTAAATGGACCCACATGATCCTGAAATAACCATGAGTTGGGTACATCTCATTACCATCAGCAAGCCAACTGTAAGGCAACAAGAAGGAAGACCCAGGTCACCTCTGGGATTCCTATGGCCAATTTAAGTGGGAAGGACCAGCAGGAAATCACCTGAGTTTTTTGAAGAAGAAATGGCAAAGGTCTTCCCGTTGGTACCTTTCAGTCATCATTGCTTGGAAACAACTATAGATCATATATCTGTAGGTAGGAAAATAGATCTGGGGGCTCCTGGGTGGCTCAGTCAGTTAAGCGTCTGCCTTCGGCTCAGGTCATGATCTCAGGGTCCTGGGATCGAGCCCCACATCAGGCTCCCTGCTCAGTGGGGAATCTCATTCTTCCTCTCCCTCTGCCCCTCTCCCCTGCTCGTGCTCTCTCTCTCTCTCTCTCTCTCGGCTTCTCTCTCAAATAAATAAAATCTTAAAAAAACAGAAAATAGATATAGTGTGTACTTTGAAAGAGAGCTGGGCTTTTAACAAGTAGCAACACCAACCCCTAGAATTTGTCTAGTTTTTATATTGGGCAGCATTTAATAGAAGCTGTGTGAGTATCCCACATGAGACAGAGACGAGCACAGGACTGGGTGTTTCTATTCTATGCAAACCCGTCATTCCTTAGTAAAACCCCTAAAATACACCTGCTAACTGCCTGCTGGGTTATCACAATCTCTGCATCATTGCAGCATATCCACCTGGTAATGATTACTGATGAATGCTGTTAGTATTAAGATCTGAAGATGAGCCTGACTTTCTTTACTTAATTAAATATAGTAAGCATGTTACATAAATTAATGGACTTTTTTGCATGTAAACTTTTCTTGTAATAGCCCCTCGAAGAGTAAGAACTTGAAAAGAATGATAATTCAGTGTCTTTGGAGCTAAAAGGATTTTAATGGTATTTCTTGACATTTTGTTGGCTTGCAAGTGGGCCACGTCACCGAATGCAATGTGCACAGGGACATTTACTTGTCATAGCATCTTTGACAAGTGAAATTCCCCCACTAGACTATAAATAAAAACAGCTGTGCAATCTCAGGCAAGTTGCATGAACTAAAGATGTGTCGAATTTAAAAATGAAACAGTTATTATGGAATTAGACTCCTTCAGCTTTTAAATATCATTATAGACAATTTAATAATGCAGTATAGACTAACCGAGGCTTTTTGCAAAAAAGTAAAATAATATAAAATAAAAAAAAAACAGAACCCTGAGGCTTCCAACTTCAACTTAGAAAATTGTTTTTGTTGTGAATCCTTCCCAATTATTATTATGAAACAGAATGCAAAACCAAAAAATATAAAAATTCCATCAATAAGATCATTAAATTACATATTTGATTAGAGCTGTTTTAAATTTAGATCATAAATCAAGTGAGATTGAGAATACATCACCTGAAAAGCCAAGTTTGAAAATGTTAAACAGTCTCTCATCATTTAAATAGAAGCCATTTGTTATTCAGAGCTCTCTACTGATGCTGTAAATATTTTATAAATGATACATACTAGCTTAGTCTCCTGAGAGCTGAGCAAAACCGTCTTAAAAATCTGGGTTAATTAAGTGTCATTCATTCAAATACAATGTAGAACTAGAGAGAAGTCATTAGAACAGTTTAAAAAAATTATATGTGGTAGAGGAAGGAGAAATCCTCCAGTCGAGTAAAGGGATCCTACAAAATAATGTATAGTTTTCTAATAAAGACCAGAAGGATATAGTCCATGACATCATAAATTCATGGCACTTTTAAGATTAAATTAGTCAGTCTAGGCCCCTCCATATATCAGAAACTCCAGGGACTTCATTGTCTTGCCCAAAGTGGCAGGGATAGTTAGCAGCAGACTCAAAACTAGTCTATTTGTTCTATACCCGATTGATTTTTACTGTAATATGAGAATATATACATTTTAATGTGAAAGTTTCCCAAAACTTTTATTGATCTGCTTACAAATGTTATAGTTGCATTCCTGAAGATACCTCAAGTTGCCTTTCGTTGTTTGGTTTTTTACTCTAGATGCTTTTCCTTTATCTAATTGACCCTTTACACTGAGTAGTCCCAGGTACTGTGGGAACGCTAAGTAGGACTGGGTAATTTTGCCTGTTTCTGAAAGAGGAGAAGTTACAGGAACTCTGGAGCATATGCACAGAACAGAGTTCTTTCTCACTTTTCCCCCTAAACTGCACCTCCTGATACAGTCCATAAAAATAGTACAGCATTGCTTTCAGAGATTTCCTGAGGCCATTCATGGTCACCGTGTTCTCTCTTACTGACATTGAAGATCATGGAAGTAGATCTCAATCTCCTGTGTGTTGCACACAACTCCCATCCCCGTGCAAAGGTCACCTCGACCCTGTCTAGCTGAGCCCCATATGTGTGTCCCTCAGCTGTGAGAAAATTGACCAAGAGGAGGCCAGATTCATCCTTCACCTAGATGAAATGTCAATGGTTGGGTTATGCTAATAAATTATCCCTGCTTTACAAGTGTCTGTAGATCTCTGTGTGCAAAGGTAAAATTAAATCCAGCCACAAAATTATATACGTACTTTGAGCCAAAAAAATATAAATGTAGCCAAGATCTTCCTTTTGTTTTCATATAAAGGTGAAATTGTAGAGGTAATTCTGGTGATGGCACAAAATAGACACATTCAAGCTTTGGGGCATTTGAGCCAGAGAAGACACCTAAGGCAAGAATCAAGGGGTACCAATGCATCGCTTCTCTTCGTAATTGTCTTGCCAAGCATTCTAGAAACGCTTATCAGCTTCCTCTTTATGATCAAGATTGATTTTTACCAAAGCCTTCAGGTAGATCAAATCGATATAATTGTTGATTTTTTTTCATTCCTTTTTACCGAGGGCTGTGGCAGGCACTGAAGACATTCAGAGATGAAAGTCCTGAAGTCCATTAAAACCAGGGGCATGGTATTTAATGTCTCTTAAACCACAAAAAGGTGACAAATAATTCTCTTGAGCATCCTTTTGATGTCCTAAACGCTAATGGGGTCAGCCTCTGCTAGTTAACTAGACAAACCACTTGGTTCTGGACTGAAGTATCATCAGGCATAATCCACTGGCATGCGCCAGACAGATTAAGAGGGAGGATCATTAATGGGGTTCCAAGATCGGTGTGATTCTAGCCTCATACGAAGCTCAGGACACGAGATGTAGTGAGGAATATCATCTGCTGGGAAAGGCAAGAGAGACCACTCTTAAAGGGAGAAGAAAGTAGTAGAACTACTTTAGCAACTACCATAGATGGAATCATCATATATTTTATTAGTAAGATGTTCACACTTGTAGGCATGAATTCATAAAAATGACATACCAATTAAACTATGGCACCAAGACTGAGGAGGAGTTTTTGTTGAAAACACCAAGGATACACAGTACTCCTTTCTTTGTTTCTCTCTCACCTCCAGGCCTTTCCAGAAGCCCACATGGGTAGAGGGATGCCACGTTGAACCTGTGGTGAGCTGGAGGTATGACATTATTGATCTCTGAATTGCTTTGGGTCCATTTCTTTCACTTGTGTCCATCTTGCCTATTCCCCAAAGTTGGGAAAGCTGTGGTAACTGGAACCTCATTATATTCCTTTGAGGCGGGGCACCTGAGTGCCTCAGTCAGTTTAGCATCCCACTCTTGGTTTCAGCTCAGGTCACGATCTCAGGGTTGTGAGATCGAGCCCCATGTCAGGCTCCATGCTCAGTGGGCAGTCTGCTTGAGATTCTCTCTCTCTCTTCCTCTGCCCCTCCCACTCCTGCTCTCTCTCTCTAAAATAAATAGATTTTTAAAGTCTAAAAATAAATAAAAATATCCCTTTGAGGCATCAGCCCTCAACATTCCAATGGGTTGTGTCATAAATGTTTGGAAAATATCCTTTTGGTAATTGAGGGAAGTTTGCCATAGATTAAACCATGTAAAGGCTAGCTCGGTCACTTGCTGTCCAACCTCATCGGCTCCTCTGCGCCCATTTCTCAGTCCTTGCAGGATCTGTGAAAGCTATCACCCTTTGCCGCAGGAAATATCCAGCACACACAGAACTGCACACAATGTGTTCAGGGTGTTCCTGACCCATCACTGCCAATCCATAGATCCCGCAGAGCACCCACCTGCTCGCTAGCCCAGCCCTGCACTCTTGCTGTGGTCTGAGGAGAAACACAGGGCTTTCCTCCACGGCCCACCCTATCCCTGAGCTTTTAGGGCAAGTAAATTTTGCTGTTGCTGAATGCCATAGTCCCCTGTCACAGATTTTTTTTTTTAATATTTTATTTTATTTATTTGAGAGAGAGAGAATGAGAGACAGAGAGCATGAGAGGGAGGAGGGTCAGAGGGAGAAGCAGACTCCCTGCTGAGCGGGGAGCCTGACGTGGGACTCGATCCCGGGACTCCAGGATCATGACCTGAGCCGAAGGCAGTCGCTCAACCAACTGAGCCACCCAGGCGCCCCCCCCCCCGTCACAGATTTATACTTCACATTATTAGATTAAGGTTTATCTGAAATCAGGGGGAAAATTTTATTTTTTAAATAAGCATTAAAGCAATCCGCAATAAAGCATTAAAGTGATAGGTCCACCAAAACTTGTTTTGAGTGGCGTTTCCTAGTATCTGGATGCAATAGCATCATTGGCCAACACCTCTTGGGCTGAGGGAGGGAACTTCTAGAACGTCTGGACGAGGAGCTCAGCAAATCCTCTTTCCAAAAAGCCTTGATAAAACTGGGAATGATGATCAAAAATAACCATTTCAACTTTCTGAAATCAGACCAAGGGACATACAAGAGCTGTCAAGCATTTCCTTAGTCATTCTCTTGTCAAAACTTCAAGAACCTGCATTGCCTTCCTCTTCTGCCCATTTTGCCAAGCCTAACCCTAGAGCAACACAACTATCTTGTCTTTCTTTTTTTTTTTTTTTTTTAAGATTTTATTTATTTATATGACAGAGAGAGACAGCGAGAACAGGAGCACAAGCAGGGGGAGTGGGAGAGGGAGAAGCAGGCTTCCCGCCGGGCAGGGAGCCCGATGCGGGGCTCGATCCCAGGACCCTGGAATCATGACCTGAGCCGAAGGCAGATGCTTAACGACTGAGCCACCCAGGCGCCCCTATCTTGTCTTTCTGATCCATCATCATACAACAATGCCTTTTTTCCTGCAGGAGAAAAACCCAACTGACCAACCAGCCAGCCCCAGGTCTGTGCCATTGGGGGGGCGCCATGAATTCTAGTATTATCTGGGCCTGGGTACCACTTAGAGATGCCTTCATTTCCCCCTGCAGCCTCCTCCGACATTACCCAAGGTGGTTATGCTACATTTTTACTGCTCATTTAAGCCTCCTTTCCCATTCTTGATTCCCTGGATTCTCGGGTAATACAATTCTTCTGTATCCTGGAGGGAAAAGAACAGTCAAGTCAGAACTAAGTGAAAGTGCCTGCTTATTGAGCCAGCTGGTTATCCTCTCCTTTTCCGTCTTCTTTCTCACCTGTCAACATCCTCCCTTTGCCCAAGCCCGGAGCCCTGTCCTCAGCACCCCTCCTGAACAATTTATCACCCCTTGTCCTCCAGCTTCAGCTGCCTTCTCTATGGGCTCCTTTGCTTCAACTCATTAAAACCTATAAAGATTGTATAATTACCTCCTTCCCAGATGCAGGTGGAAGAACCCTCATCTCTGCCACTGAACAGCTCTCTCAAAGACCTCACAGGACAATCCCATTTGTCATCCGAGGGCTCTGTAGTCCTCTCCTCCTCCACAATGGTCGAAACGTTTGAAGCACCTCAGGAGGGCTTATTTAGGTTGTGATTTATGTTTCTTGTTCTCAACCAAGAATACAAGACGTCAACACCCACTCATAATGCCATGTCCAGTGGTGGAAAATTCACAAGTACCACAGTCCTTGTGCTGGGTTTCCAGACTGACTTTCACTTCTCTGCCCATCTGGTTGGACTTCCGAAAAGGCCGTCTTGGGTTCATCTGTGCTTTAGATTTTTATTACAAATTTTGTTTTTGTATGTTGAGCCAAAGTGGATATTTCACATTGTATCATTGCCTTCTGAGTTTATATGTTCTAGGCTTGTGAGTGGTCTTTGAAGGTTCAAGTGCATAAACACATGGTGAATTGGCCTAGACTTTCCCAGTTTTTATCAAGAACTGTAAAACTTTGGGGCTTCTGGGTGGCTCAGAGGTTAAGCATCTGCCTTTGGCTCAGGTCGTGGTCCCGGGGTCCTGGGATTGAGTCCCGCGTCGGACTCCCTGCTCAGCGGGAAGCCTGCTTCTCCCTCTACCCACCCCCTGCTCTCTCTCGCCATCTCTCTCTCAGATAAATAAATAAAATCTTAAAAAAAAAAAGACATAGGTCTTCAGATGTTTTAGGGCCTACTTTATCAGGCATGTTTTTAAAAATATAATTTAAAATATATTCTCTCTGCATATAGAAAGCATTTGTGGGACCATTACCTATCTACAGAAATGGGAAAATGTTTAAGACTCATTTTCTATCTGATAGTAATATGGAAAAATGGGGGTAGGGTGACAAGGGGATTTGTTTTTAGAGTTGTTTCTTTCTTCTTCCTAAAATGAGAGGGACTGTCACTGCCGATCTGAAAGCTAATGCCGGAAATAATTCAGAGTTATCCAGGGACACCTTTGTTCTTGCTAGAAGTTGACATTTACAGATTTGCAGAAGGTCATCTTGTCCCTTAGGCCAGAAGACAGCATAACATTAATTTCCCTATTTAATTAAATCATCTGCAAAGGAACAAGTGATCCAGGACTGTTGCCTAAAAATTATTACCCGGTTTGGAAGAGTAATGGAGTAAATAAGAGAACATTATTTGTTAATGTCAGTGAAGTCATAAGATTGTGATTTTTGTGCCCACAAGACATCATTACCTAATAACAGACTCAGTGCCGGGTTTCCAGCATCAAGGTAAGAAGCTTATGCTAAGGTCAGAAGACTAGGTTAAAAACATTTCTTAATTGTAATATGCTGGCCGCTGGAGTTGCAGTTTTCTTTATCATCAGCGTTTTTGGATATGAAACGAAGTTCAGATTTAAAAAAAAAAAAACAAGCTTCTATGCTGTATGGAATTAGTATTTTGATTGTTCAAGGGTTTTGGACCATACTATAGTTTAAAAAGCTCTTTCTCATCATCAACTTGACTAGATGTTTTTCTCCCATTTACTTAAGCTGTATTTTAAGCCTCTGACTAATTCAAAATTAAGCAGTAATTGTCCATCACTTCTAAACATGCGACTTCCTTTCAGAAATGAAAAGGATTGGGGTTTTGACTGTTTACTTGTTTTAGGTGTGTGTATGTGAGAGAGAGACAGACAGACAGACAGAGACAGAGACAGGGAGACAGTGCACATTATTTGTGGCAACATGTGTGAGATACTGTCTACCAGGGGAACTCATTAAAGAATCAGGATCCAGCGTTTTAACTAGGGAGTTCATGACATCAGCACTCCCTGCCTAGCGTGTAGCAAAATTGCAGACTCTCAGAAGGAGATCAGGTGTTCACCATAAACCACATTGTTCGTAGAAACAATTTAGCACAGTGAGCCCTTCTTATGGGAGAATGGTGCCAATATTCCTGAACTCCCTAGTTCCCAGATGCCAACCAAGGGCCAACTTTGCAAGCAGGAGATCTCTAGGAGAGCAGTCTCAGGTCACCTATGTCAATACTTCTCTGCATGACCATCGTGTGTCTTATGTCTGGCCCCTGCCCATACATACCTCTAGGTCCATCCCCATCGTGGAATCTAATGCTTCATCCATAGGAGCCACTTCCATTCCCTGAGAATACCATATTCTTTCCCGCCTGTTCACTGCCTCTTACTCCTTCTGCCCGTGATGCTGTGGAGATGGCTTATACCTTGGTAAGCCGACCCCAAATACCATGCAGCCACACAAACATGAGTGAGTCAACAAAAGGCTAGGGTTTTTGAACATTGATGTTTGGAACACTGGTGTTTCTGGACATGAGTGTCCTGTGTTATGTTTTTGAAACAGGTATGTTTTTATACAGGTCTTATTATCACTCGGTTTCATAGATGATGCCATTAGGATTTCCTTCTGAAGCTTGTTTCATTTTCTTCTGATCATTCTTTTAAAAGGTTGAATTGAAATGTGGTGCTATAATAACCAATTATTGCTGGCAAATATAAATTTTATATATATCTTCTGATTAAGGAGATTTGCATTTCCTGATTTGCTACCATCTTTAGGGTTTTTCCCCTTACAATGTGAAATTCAAACATTAGCTTGTTTGTGTTATAGTAACTCCTCTCTTCATGGAATACTCGTCATTTATCCTCAGTGATACATTTCAAAGCGTAACAGGGTGACAAGTGTTGGTAATGATGGGGAGAATTTGGAACCCTCAAACCCAGCCAGTAGGAATGGAAGAGGGGGCAGCTGCTTTGGAAGACACTTTGGCGGGTCCTCAAAAAGTTAGACACAGACTTACCATGTGACTCAGCAGTTCCCCTCCTAGATACATACCCAAGAGAACTGAAAACATTTGTTCACAAAGAAACTTGAATATGAATATTTGAAGCAGCATGTTCCTCCTAGCCAAAAAGTGGAAAAAACCCAAAAAGTGGGGGAAAAAAAAAACAACCCAGTTGTCTATCAGCTGATGAACAGAGCAACGGAATGTGGCCTATTCATACAAGGAAATATTATTCACCCATAAAAAGGAATGAAATCTTGTTTCGTGCTTCAATATCAATGAACTTTGAAAACATCATGCTAAGTAAAAAAAAAGCTAGACACAAAGGTTGCATATTATATGACTCTACTTACATTAAATATCCAGAATTGGCAAATCTGTAGAGACAGAAGGTAGCTTTGTGGTTGCCAGGTGCTGGGAGGAGGGTTGGAGAGTGCTGCTAATTGGTACGGGGTTTCTCTTTGGAGTGATGATGGTATTCTGGAATTAGTAGTGATGGTTGCACCATCTTGTGAACATAGCAAAATCACTGAACTGTATGCTTTCAAATTGGGGATTTTATGGTGTGTCAATTATATCTCAAAAAGTGGGGAAAAAAATCAAATCATGAATTTCCGTTTGAAGATAAAGTAAAAACTGTTTTAAGTTTCTCTGTGAAGCACTTTAAAGAACTTTACAACAGAGGACCTGATGAAAATTTTAAAGAGAAATGAGAACTGGAAACCAATGTCAACCCCACTTAATTCAATAGTCATGTGATTGTTTGAAGAATCGTTGGATTCAGCAATTAGTGTTTCCATTGTCAGAGTCCCCAGTCACAGCTAATAATGCATGGTAATATACAGTTAGTGATCCTGATAAAGTAAATAGCTTTCTTCATGTGAGTCTTCAGTCTGCTTTGAAATATCGCAGATTTTCTCACAGATGCATGAATAGCAGGAGGCAAAGACATATTGAGGGCATTTAGAAATTCTCACTTTCCCCTATCACTCCACCAATAAAAGTAAAAGATGTGAATGATGATGGATGTGAAAAGCTCATGTCTTTCTCCTTACACTCAACTGAAATGCTGTTACATTTTTCACTCTTGTTAGCTTTGGTAGCTTGTGATCGAGCCAAAAACAATTGCTCAGAAAGAGGAATTACTTTAAGGAATGCCATAGTTAAAATTGCATTTCCAGTTACTGCTTTTTCACGTTTGATGATGTTGTTAGACCATGAGGCTACTTCCTTAGTGTTTATGCTACTTGAAGAAATAGAGTCATACCTTCATATTTTTCCATGTTTCTGCTTTTTAAAATTTCTTTATTTACACTGCATGCTTGAGATCTACTTTATCTTTTGTGCTGTGCTATTTGATCAAGTAAAATTGCAACAAACTACTTCACCAATAACAGGGGCGCAGTTAGAATACCTTGAATGTATGAACGGAGTACTGGTAGAATAAATGTCCAAAAATGATGACAGGCTTTAAAAGATCCTTTTATTTGGGGTTTCTATTTTTGTTAACATGTTACAAAATTAGGCATGCTCATTACAGGAAAGTAAGAAGAAATATTTATTCATCTCCTTAAGAAAAATTACTAAATATCTACCATCTGTCAGACTCCGGGAATAGGAGGTTGAATAAGGCACACAAAGGAACTCTTAATTATGGAGGCGTCTGCTAGTGCACCAGAGGGGGCCCTCCGTCTGGTCAGTGGATGCATCCTGGTTCCCCAAAGCAGATGATCAGGGACCTCCCCTTCCTTTCGTTCTACTCTTCTAAGATCCCACAGTTTCACTTGACCCCAAGAGTGAAGCCATGCGTGGGTGCCAGGAATAAGAATTGTAAAAACCTAGCAATTGTATGGTCCACGTTTATTCATTATAATCCCATAAGATTGTAAATCAAGGGTCAAAAAACCCAGAAAACATGAATTACTCGGGAATTTGGGAATACTTCAAAAGAAATCTGAATCAAAGCGTACGTCAACCTATTAGGGATGGGATTTGATCGTAGTTACTCCTCCTGTTAAACCCTTTATCGTAAAAGATGAGGTAAAAAAATGATTCTAAAATGGTAAGAAATTCTAGAAGAGAAACATCAAAGATGAGATACATGTACATTCTGGACAGTCACTGCACACAGCTTTGGATTGCTTCACACAAATAACAAGAACAGAACTTTCATTTCTTGCTCCAAGTTGCTTACGGAGTTCCTTGCACTGTTTTGGGGAGAGGATGGGGAGAGCTGGACACCATTTGTCTACCAGTTATAGTAGAGGAAGGCGTGGGTTCCCAACTCATTGGAATGTTCCATAGGATCAGCATTTAATGGCCACAGGCTGAGCGCCTAAGGTATGTTGTCTCGGTTGATCCTTCTGATAGCCTGCAAATTAAATATTATTAGTATCTCTACAGATGTGAAAACAGATGGATAGAGAGCTAAGTATTTTGGCTGGGATGAAGAGTCAGTCATTAGTAAAGATGGACAAGGTTGAGGGGCGCCTGGGTGGCTCAGTTGGTTAAAGTGTCTGCTTTTGGCTCAGGTCATGACCTCGGGGTCCTGGGATCGAGTCCTGTGTCTGGCTCCCTGCTCAGCGGGGCGTCTGCTTCTCTTTCCCCCGCTCTTGTGCTCTTACTCGCTATCTCTCTCTCCCTCTCAAATAAATAAATAAAATCTTAAAAAAAAAAAAGATGGACACGGCTAATATTTAATCATCATGACTGGTCTATCTTTTGTCTCTGCTACACTTTCTTTCATCTCTTTATGGCAAACACCTACTCATTCATTTAAGACCAGGTCAAAGATCTATACTTCACCTTTTCTAGAATGCATCATCTTTTGGTTCTCAAACACACTTGTTCTCCTCTCTCTCATGGTTCCATCCCTCTCACACCACATATGATGGCTATTTACTTAACGGTTACCCTCAGAGGAGACGTTCTGTTCATATTCATGGTTTTATTCCTGGAATCTGGCATACTCCCAGGCATATAGGAGGTGCTCAGTATACATGTACTAAACAAAAGGTGATCAATTAAAGGAATGCATGTTGAATAAACACAAATTCTCCATTCCCTGTTTTGATGCAAATACTAGAATTAAGTTTACCTGGTTAAAACATTGCCTTGAAATTTATTCAAACTCCCGGGCACCTGGGTGGCTCAGTTGGTTAAGCGACTGCCTTCAGCTCAGGTCATGATCCTGGAGTCCGGGGATCGAGTCCCGCATCGGGCTCCCTGCTCAGCGGGGGGTCTGCTTCTCCGTCTGACCCTCTTCCCTCTCATGCTCTCTGTCTCTCATTCTCTCTCTCAAATAAATAAATAAAATCTTTAAAAAAAAGAAATTTATTCAAACTCCCCATTTTCTATGAATTAACCAGAAACCCTTTGTTTTAGATTTTCACTAATTAACAAGTGATGTCCCTTTTGAGTTATATCATTTCAAAATATGGAGTGGAACAAAAATCAGACAGAGCAGGCAGTTGACACCTGTGTGAGGCGTGAAGCTCACCCAACTGCCTGTCTCACTCCTCACGCACTTACATCAATGTCTGCAAGTGCACAGTAGGTGAAATCTCCTTCCCTTGCCTCCGAGTGTGCCCGATTCAACAGGTTACTCGGTGATTATCTTCCACCCAGGATCAAGATAAAACATGTGCCAGAAAAAGATGTTTCCTACAGAGTCTCGAGATGGGCTAGTTATACATAAACAAATAAATTACCAGAGCAAATGCCCCGACCTTTTAGAAAGGGATTTTTTATATGGGTTGAGAGTGAAGAAAATCGATTCTTGTTGAACTGATAAATGTCCCTTCTAGATAGTTTACGTTGCCATTAAAGCATGAAGTTGCCATTTTTCTTTCTCTGTCAGCTACTTATTTCCTGCATGAGCTCTTCAGGCTTTCTAAATCATATCTGTTGGTCACTTGCCAAATGCTTGGCTGTTGGGTACATATGGAATAAATTATCCAATGAAAAACATTTCGAAAATGTCCAGCTATTTTATCAAGTGCACCTGTAAATCTTAAAATGCCTATAAAGAAATGTCTAACTAGTGCATTGGACACAAGATACAAAGATCTCACATAGGACAATAGTAACTAAAGTTTGGAATGATAACTCAACTTGGGAAACTTCAGTAGTTGGGGGGGGGAAAGTCCCCAAACCAAGCCTTGAAATTCTAATAGATGGTAAGCACTATTTATACACCCATTGACATAACTCTTCACCTTAGGGTAGAAGGGGGAGTTCCCCAGTGATAGAAGGGGAGGCATACCCAGGAGAAAAAGGAGCACTCACTCTTTGAAGGCACTTGTTCTCCCAGCCATGAGGAGAAAAAAGCCTTGCTTTTCTGAGTTGCACAAACCTGTGTTAAGTATTTTCCTGTCGACTACTTGTCAAGGCTGCCTGCTTGGTGAAAGCTGTGTCCTCAGGCCCAGCATGATGGCAGGGTATTAAATATTTATTGATTAAATGTATTCCATTGCTAGTTCGTACCTTTGCACCTCCGCCTAGGATCATTCTTTCCTGCGTGGATCTCTCATCAATACCCCTGCGGGATTATCTACATACTTCAAGAAGAAGGCCTTCTTTCCCCGGGGTATGCTCTCGGAGCCTCCCTTGGAGCCTCCATGGGGAAAATCTCTCCCATCTTTTCTTTGCTCTCTAGCTTGCATGTTGGAAACCTTTCTAACGCCCTTGTTATTCTGCTTTGCTGTGTTTAACAGCATGTGCTTTTTCCATTTTGTGTGTCTGTTTGCCTTCCCAGGGTCTAGCACACAGTTTTGTTCAATAAATACCAATGAATGAGTGGGTGAATGAGCGGATAAAGATAAGATATCCTCTAGTGCCTTCTGTCACTGAAGTACATCCTTGTTCTGTGTCTCTTCCAAAGAAGTGCAAGTTCACTGAGAATAGGATTGCCAGATTTAGCAAAACTAAAAGTCTTACCATATGATCCAGCAGTTGTGCTCCTTGGTATTTACCTAAATGAACTGATAAGTTGTGTTCACACAAAAACCTGTATGCAAATGTTTAAGCAGCTTTATTCGTAATTGGCCAAGTTTGGAAGCAACCACACTGTTCTTCAATGGACGAAGGGTGGTCCATTCAGACAGTCGTTGCCAGGGGTAAGGTTATAGGGAGGAGAGGGATGAATCAGCAGAGCACGTAGGATTTTTAGGGCAGTGAAACCACTCTACATGATACCATAATGGTGGATACTTCATTATAATTTTGCCCAAACCCATAGAACACACACATGGTAACATATGTACCGCTCTGGTGGGGGATGCTGATAGAAAGGCTGGGCATGTGTTGGGGGAGGGGGTATGGGCGTATTAGGACTCAATGTACTTTCCACTCAATTTTGCTACTACCCTAAAACAATTCTAAAAAATAAAGTCTACTGATACAAAAATATGGGGAACCTAATTAAATGTGAATTTCAGATACACAACAATCACCTTCTTAGTGTAAATATGTCCCATGCACAATGCGTGGTGTGCATGTGCATACAAAAGATACTTAGCTACTGCCACCTTTTATTTATTTGTTTTAATTGAGAGAGAACTTGGGGCACCTGGCTGGCCTAGGCCAAAGAGAATGCAACTCTTGATCTCAGGGTCATGAATTCAAGCACCATATTGGGTGTAGAGATTACTTAAAAAAAAAAAATCTTAAAAAAAATTGAGAAAGAAGTTACATAGCATGAAATTCACCATAGTGAAGTATCCATTTTACTGAGTTTTAGGGTACTCAGAGAGGCATAGGACCATCACCCTCTGTCATGCCACGGTTATTTTGGCACCCCAAAAGGAAACCCCACACCCATGAGCAGTCACTCCTCATGCCTCCCTGCCAGCCTCTGGCAACCACGGTTCTGCTCTCCATCTCTGTGGATTTGGGACTGGTTGCTATTGAAGGCCCCCAGGAGCTTGGGTAGTCTCTGCTTCTATGTCCCCTCACACAAACACAAGCAGGCCCTTCCCAAGGGCTACGGGAGGCTCAGTATCCTGGAGTTTCTGCAGAACTCATATTCGGGATTGAAATAACTTCGAAGGCCCTGCCTTTAAATCTCACGTTGATGTTGTGGCACCGTCTGTTCAAAGAATCCATAAATTTTCACCATGCACTGCTGAGTCTGGGACTTTCAGGAAATCCTTGAGTCATGATACTGACAATCACATTTTACTTCTAGCCTCATTGGTGTCTACATTAAATCATAGTTTATATTCTTTTCTGAATATTATGCAGTTACAGACTGGAAAAGGGGGCACTTTTTTCCCTTCCTTCCTCCCTCCCTCCTTTCCTTCCTTCCTTCCTTCCTTCCTTCCTTCCTTCCTTCCTTCCTTCCCTCCTTCCCTCCTTCCCTCCTTCCCTCCTTCCTTCCTTCCTCCCTTCCTTCTCTCTTTATCTCTTTCTATTGGAACTCATAATTCTGAAAAGAGGCACCAGGGAATTAAAAGTGTTTGCACTAAAACTCCTTGACATAGCGTGATTGGAGAAAATGTCCTTGGGCACAATCCTGACGAAGACCCGGGTGGGTCCCCCTTGCTCTGTCATGAGAACCCAGCAGTTCCAACACCTGTGTGCCTATTCTTTGTTTTGGCAGAGCATAAAAAGGTTGGCTGCAATCAATCACTGCACAGCCCGAGACGTTGAGGATCAGATAAGTTTTATGAGAGAAGCATATTTAGGCAGTGATGAAGAAATGTGCTTTTTATTCTAAATGTATCTCATCTGGATTATACTTTGCCAAAGTATGGTAATGTTATAATTAAGAATGAATTTGAGTTCTTACAGAATTCAAAACTAACAAGAGCCATGATTAAAAACAGATGAGAGTGACAGTTCACTGGAAAAGCTAGCAGTTTTATTTATTTTAAAACTATCATAAGAAAAAGGCTTGTGGCCACAGTAAAAATACTCTGCAGTTAGAATCAGATAGTTTTCCTTATCGCTGTTCTTGGCCCCGGTCTGTTCAGAGGGCTTTCCGAGTATCTTGAGGGGAGGAGAGGTTCCTATTCTGTAGATGAGTGAGATACCCATTCTTGGGAGCGCCTGGCTGGCTCACTCAGTGGAGCATGTGACTCTTTTTTTTTTTTAAAGATTTCATTTATTTATTTATTTGACAGAGAGAGAGAGAGAGAGCAGGAACACAAGCAGGGCGAGTGGGAGAGGGAGAAGCAGGCTTCCCACAGAGCAGGGAGCCCGATATGTGGGACTCGATCCCAGGACCCTGGGATCATGACCTGAGCCGAAGGCAGACGCTTAACGACTGAGCCACCCAGGCGCCCCTGGAGCATGTGACTCTTGATCTCGGGGCTGTGGGTTTGAGCCCTATGTTGAATTTAGAGATTACTTAAAAAAAATAAAATCTTAAAAAAAAAAATGCTCTCTATAATGAAATACAGTTTATTAGTGGCCTGCAAAAAACTTCAGGAACTCCCTTCTTTCTTTAAGGAACTAGTCGTGAATTTTATATATTTGAGGACAATTAGAATAACCTCATAAACTTGGAGCCATGTGAGGATGTAATAGCATCAACTCTTTCACCCGGTAACTTCTCACGGATGCTGTGCAGCAGTCCTGGGGCTGCACACGGGAGAACCCCGACCTGCAGACACGGCGGGGAAGTGTCTAAACCATGGTAAGACAGCAGAAAGTACTTGTGGCCACATCACCCCGAGGAAGTGCTGAACAGTCGTGACAAATCACACTGACCTGTGTTGCAGGGCGTCGATATCCCGGTCTGGGGCGCTGGAGTCCGTTCACAGACGCAGGTGCTGACGTGCAGAATAAACCACACCATATGGTCACACGCTCACCGAGCCGCGGAGCGTATCAGTGTGGCTTGCCACTCTTCCACAGATTGGCCAGCAAGCAGACAGGAGCCCACATGGATTCTGACAGGGATGGGCCGCCAAAGCAAGGTCAGTGTGGCGGCAGCTGTCCACCACTCTTGTCATATAGGACAACACAGAACCAAAAGGGTCAGGTGACAGACGCCACGAACTGTGGGTAACCGTGAGCAGGGAGATGGAGGAGAGATGACCATAAAGTGAGGCTGGGAAATGCCTGACACCAGCTCCCCACCAGGCTTATCTCCCCTGGCTCCAGAAGGAATCATAGGCTATCCCACTGAGCCGCGGGTCCCGGTGTGGTCAAACTTCGCCTGCGTGGCCCATGGGGAGACATGCAAAGTGCCAGGACACCAGAGTGGAGGCTTTCCCTACAGATAATTGATCAGTGTCAGAGGAGGGGATCTATTCCTCCACAACCCATGCTGCACAGTGTGGGTCCTCTTTCGTCTACCAGAATTGCAGTAGTAATTCTACAAGGAGCATCTGAAGCCAGCATTGGCCAAGGGGGGGGGGGCTAGGTTTGCATGGAGATCTTTGCTCGGGAAAGCTGCGGCCAGAACTCTCTCTTGGCTATTCATTCAAGCCTGGCAATGCTCCCTCTCCTGTTCTGTTCAAGCCTGGCAGTGATAACAGCCTAGATGATAGGATAGAAGAGTTCCTTTGTCTTCTGCCCCCTCCCTCTCCTGTTCTGTTATCCTGTATCTATTTCCCTGTTTGCCCATTGAACACCAGCATCCTGAACCGTGCCTGGAATCTCAGGGGACATTGAACACCAGCACCTCAGGGGAATGACCTTCCCCACAGAGACCTGAGTTCTGAGTACTTCTCTCTCCCTTGTGAACATCCATCCATCACTGTTGCCTGTTGCAAGATGCCCGAGACTGAGGAGAAGGCAATGATGAGAGATGCAGTTTCTGGACGTTTGGTCGACCAGATGCCCTGAGATCCCACCAGAAGCTCCCTCCTCTCGGGGTTCCCATGAGGCAGTGCAGCTTCAGCTTTTCTGTGTTACCAACCAGAGGGTTTTTCTTCATTCATAGACTCATGGGTTGCCAGAATTCTTGTGCTGCCTTATATTGTAATGTGGAAAGCATAGTGTGCATAATTTTTCATATTTTCAGTTCATTCATTTCATCATTAAATGAGCATTTATCAGGTAACTATTACATTCCAGGCATTGAGCTGGATGATGAGGACACAGAGATAAATTTAATGTGTCTCTTTATATAATTAAAATCTCATGATAAATTACTTTGCCATATGTGACTGTGGTTCTACTGTACATCCGATTATAGCTCTTGTCCACAGTGGGTGATTTATAGTGCGTCTCTCATATGCTAATGAAGAAAACCTATAAAACTAGGGCGTATCGGCTACACCTATTGAACTGCTAAGTCACTTGGTTTTATTATGTGGTTAGTCATGAGCATGTCACTGTCCACTGCATTGCTTCACTTTCTCTGACCTGACTTCCAAGGCATCTGCTAAAAAGCAGAAGAAATAGAATTGTATATTTCCAGATCTGCTAGGGAACAGAAACTACCCTGGGTGTTTAAACCAGTGGGAATTTAACTCAGGAAGGGGTTCGAAGGTGATGGAAGTACTAAACAGCTGATACGGGATGGTCAAGCAAAGCAGAGAATGCCCTCTACAAGCCACTGTCACTCCTAGCGGAAGGGACGAAGGAGGAGGCAGTGATCTCCAGATGCAGGGTCTTGGAAACGTGCTGGAAGCTGGAGCCACAGGCAGCATATGCAGAGGCTCTAGAACCCTATAAAAGGCACGGACCTGGAAGCACCTGTGAGTCCCTCCCATTTGCCAAACCCAGCTGAAAGCCTGCCCATAGGAACACCTGGGACCAGCTTGTGGGGATCGGCCCCTGGAGTCATGAGGGAAGATGGTACCATAGACTGACTGGCTGTGTCCCCCCAGAATCCATACATTGAGACCTGACTCCCAACGTGAGGGTGTTTGGAGTTGGGGTCTTTGGGAGGTGATCAGGTCCTGAGTGTAGAGTCCTCAGGAATGGGATGAGTGCCTTATAAAAGAAACCCCAAAGAGTTCCCTCACCCCTTCTGCCATGTGAAGACCCAGAGAGAAGACAGCCGTCAGTGAACCAGAAAGTGGTCCTCATCGGACACCAGACCTTCTGGTGCCTTGATCTTGGCCTTCCCGCTTCCAGAACTGCGAGAAATGAAAAGTTTGTTGTGTAAGCCACCCAGACGACGGTATGTCTGTCCCAGCAGCCAGAACAGAGGCAGATGGGCAGGTACAAGCAATGGAACAAATGCACAAAGATTCCTGCCCCTGTGGAGCTCATGTTCTAGGGAGACATAATAAACAATAAGCATTGCATATTATTTATAATTATATGTTACATTATCCTTATACTCTCCATAATGATAATTTTATGCTGCAATGTTTTAATCTTTAAAAGGGTGGTGACTCCCATGGGAGAAAAAAAGTCCGGCAGAGGAAAGCGATCACGAGTATCAGGATGGGGGCAGTTCCCAGCTTCAGACATGGGGGGCAAGGTAGGAGAAGGTTGCGCCTGAGCCAAGACTAGACAGGCGATACACTGGTGCTCCTACCAGTGTGTTTTAAGCGGAGGGAACTGCAAGAACAAAGATGCTAAGGGTAAGCAGGCCAGGTTCGCAGATTCATTAAAAAAAAAAAAAATCTGAAAGGGGAAAGCAGTATCGGATAAGGTCAGAAAGGGGAGGGCACCAGGTAACACTCCATGGAGAGAAGCATGGGCAGTTGTCAAGTAGAATCTTAACCTCAGTTTGGTCCAAAAGATGTCAATCCCATCAGCATAACGGCAGGGTATATGAATTATACCGTCGTATTTCATCTGTAAACGTGAAGATTCGTCTAATATCCTGTTAATACTTATTGAATTCTTAATAAGTATTGAATACTTATTGAATTGTTTTGTGTCAACAGTTGCAAATTTGATACACAAAACCCTGCTTTCACAAAGCTTACATTCTAATTGAAGAGATCTGGAACAAACAAGTAAATAAAACAAATGTACTAATAAATAATACAACCTCAGGCAGAGGTAAGTGTTAGGAAGAAAATGAAGTAGGGTCTAGTGAGTGATGGGGGCTGAGAGTATGTATAGTACTAGAGATGGAGAAATCAGAAAAACCTGATAAGAACGTTTTTCTCAGCTTATACAGTCCATTTTGTAATTTTCTTTTGGTTATGCTGACAATAGGGAAATGAAAATCTACTCATATACCATGTTTTATGTATTGAGAATTTTGAGGAAATTTGCCGTTTCTTGTTGCATGACATTCAAAATGCAATACTCATGAAGACTAAGAGTGTCTCTGTTGCACTTTGTGGAATTATTTTCCCTGGGGCAAAGAATGAGATAGTGACATTTAAGCAGAGAAAGGGAGGACGAAGGGAAGAGGGATATAAAAATGTCTTTGGCCTGGGCAAGAGCCTTTGCTAATCCACTGGGGGAGGAGCAAACTTGAATTCATCAAGATGTACATTGGGGCTGGAGTGGACAGAACAAGGAGAAGGCAAGATCAAAGAGGGATGGGGCAGGTCAGGAAGAGCTTCGGGCCACAGAAGAGAGACTGGATTTAATCCACGGTGATGGGAGGCCATGAAAGGGGAGGGGAGCGGCATCATCTACTCTGCACTGGAAAGGCTCACTCTGCTGACACTGACCAACAGTGTGAAGGTCAAGTGTGAAGGAGAAGGACCCTCTAGACAGCTACTGAAGTAATAAACAGAAAAGAACAGTGTCAGAGATAGATGGTTGGAAAAACTAGGACAATACTACACAGATAAGAGGCAGACCAAGTGGTTTGGGGACATTAAGAATCCTACTTGCCCTTTTAGTTTGTTGATTGTTTCCTTCACGGTGCAGAAGCCTTTTATTTTGAAAT
This sequence comes from Neomonachus schauinslandi, assembly GCF_002201575.2. NCBI lineage: Eukaryota > Metazoa > Chordata > Mammalia > Carnivora > Phocidae > Neomonachus > Neomonachus schauinslandi. The sequence continues at coordinate 120,925,590 of NC_058419.1, forward strand.
AGTCCCAGTAGTTTATTTTGCCTCAGGAGACATATCTAGAAAAATGTCGCTGTGGCTGATGTCAGAGAAATTACTACCTGTGCTCTCCTCCAGGATTTTTATGGCTTCAGGTTTCCTTTAGGTCTTTAATCCATTTTGAGTTTATTTTTGTGTGTGGTGTAAGAAAGTGGTCCAGTTTCATTCTTTTGCATGTTGCTGTCCAGTTTTCCCAACACCATTTATTGAAGAGACTTTCTTTTTTCCCATTGTGTATTCACTGCTCTTTGTTGAAGATTAATTGATCATGTAGTTATGGGTTTATTTCTGGGTTTTCTGTTCTGTTCCATTGATCTATGTGTCTATTTTTGTGCCAGTACCATACTGTTTTGATTTCTACAGCTTTGTAATAGAGCTGGAAGTCCGGAATTGTGATGCCGCCAGCTTTGTTTTTATTTTCAAGATTGCTTTGTCTGTTCAGGGTCTTTTGTGGTTCCATACAAATTTGAGCATTATTTGTTCTAGTTCTGTGAAAAATGCTTTTGGTATTTTGATAGGGATTGCATTAAATCTGTAGATTGATTGGGTGGTATGGGCATTTTAAGAATATTTATTCTTCCAATTCACGAGCATGGAATGTCTTTCCTTGTTTTGTTTTTTGTTTGTTTGTTTATTTTTGTTTTTGTTTTTTGCATCACCTTGAATTTCTTTCATCAGTGTTTTATAGTTTTCAGACTGCAGGTCTTTCACCTCTTTGATTTTTATTCCTATTTTATTGTTTTTGTTGCAGTTGGAAATGGAATTGTTTTCTTTTTTTTTTTTTTTTTTAAATTGGCACTTTCT